>NC_089785.1:33098259-33250759 GCF_040412425.1 Macrobrachium rosenbergii
GATTTTTCGAAATACTTGCTGCATATCCGCTGCGTCAAGGGGTTAAAATTTCTTCCTCCCGCTCAGCTGAATCCATTTCTTCTTCTTCTTCTTTTTCTTTTAACGTGCTTTTTTCCCATTTTTGTATGGGGTAAGCACGAATCCATTTCTCTTGTTTCTTCATCTTTCGGAAACCTATAATAATTATAAATTGATTTACCTATCGAATACTTTTTACAGTCACGCACTGCGCAACTAGGCATCCTGACAATTTGGTGCGAGAGCTTTCTATTGGACCAATATGACCTTGGGACAGAGCAAGGCCGTGAGACAGAGTGATTGGGAGAGAGATGGATGTCTGAAGCCCCACTCATTACAGACTGACCCAAGGTTCAGCCTCGGACGGGCCCAGCAGCCAAAAAGGACTAGACAGTGTATCACAAGAGTTGAAGAGTCACTCGCATCGTGTTGCCAACCGTACGAAATTTACCGGGCGAATCGCAGAGTTTTCGCGGTTGATACTTTAATCTTCGTGTCACTTAAGGGCACAATCTTAGGGTTATATGATGAAAAATAGGATTTTTTTATTGTCTTATGATAAGGAAACACTCTTCTAGAACACATTCCCAGTGTCCGTTGTCATGGTTACGCGGCGTTGCCAGGCGCACAGACCTTTAAGGGGATCGGCCGGCTTCCGACTTTTTTAACGACAGGTTGTTGATATATAGGGGGTTTGTTAAAGGATATTGTGTGGAACTTCTGGGGAAAAAATTTTTGTTCAGTGACCTTAGGTTTTGTGACGCCAGAGCATTTTTCGGCCAAAAATGGCCATTTTCAAAATGCATCTCCTCCTTTGCTTTTTGGTTTTAAGGGATGAGATTTGAACCACGTATAAAACACATATGGGCCTTCGACATAAAGCCGGGGATTTTTGATTTTTCAATTATTTTTCGAGATATGAATTTTTATTTTTATGAAATTTTCCCAGAAAAATTACAGAAAAAAATTGCCAAAAATCAGAAACTCAAAATATTAAAAATCCCCGGCTTTTTTTCTAATCTACCATGTTTCCTCATATTATATATGAAATTTCATTTAGATTGGTCCAATACTAAGGGAGGAGATACATTTTGAATGTGAAAAACGTATGTTTTGAGAAACGGGCCATCAAAGTTTTAGTTACATAAAAAAAGTAAAAGGGACTTCAAAGACTGTGTTACAATTAATTCTATGGTTTTAATTTTTATTTTTGGGTATTAATTAATGCAAAATGATTATAAATAAGAATATTAATTAATTATTTATGTGCCTAAGACACATTCTTATAAATTTTAGGTTCCTGGTCCCCCCCTGTCTGATCTTGCTGCAAGGTATTACTCTAGGGTATTTTTTTTATTAGTGTCTCGAATCCATCCCTTGCCAAATGGATCCTGGGAATTACTTTTCATTCACAATTAGGGATTCGTGATTCAAGTAATTCATCAAGTCTTGCTTCACTTATTATGATCATTTTATTTTCAGGATCGTCTATAATATCAGCCTCCGAGCTACTGCTTTCTTTTTCTAAAATATCTTTGCCCTTTGGTAGTGACGAACAAATAAAGAGGCGTTTAGGGGTGGATGTGGTTGGTCTCTGGTCAGCAGAGATCGCTGCCTGCGCCGTTTGATGGGCGACAGCTCTCTCTCTCCGTCGCTCCATTCCCCTCTATGGCACTAATTTCTTGAACTCTTTCTTCTACTTCTCGCCTGGACTTTTCCACTTGGCTTTTCCGCATTCTAGAAGCATGAAGTGAACTCTTGGCCCTTTTAGGCACGGTGAAAAAACAAAAACGCCGCAGAAAATACAGAGTTCAGTCAAGGCTAGCGAGCATGAACTTGGGAGTTCATACAACTCTCGGCCATAGTCGATGACGTCATTGATGACGTCACTGACGTGTGCGTTGTTCATGGCTAGGAATAACTAAAAAGGTGCCGAGTAGGATATTATTGACATTATACATTTCATTTCAAAGGAAGTTTTCGTAATATATATCGCAAAAACTATACCCGACTAAATCATTTGAGCTACTGGTGTTTTATGGGTATATAGTTATTGTTACATTTTAGGCCATAACTAGAGAAATACGGCAAATTTTAGCATAATATTTCGTGGACGCATTCTTGAACCCTATACGAAGCCATAGAATTTTTTTTCAGCAAATCGAATTTTTTAAAGATTATTGGTTTTTTTAGGCGGCCGATCCCCTTAAATACGTAATACTCATGGATTTAAATGGCCAGCTACAGCTGACTGCCGGTGTAATTTACTACACAATACTTTATTTATCCATATCTCGGCGAAAAATGTAGATATTTTAATTCTGTTTGTTTCTGGTGGAAGTACAAGCTTTTCCCCTTCTCTCTGGTATCAAACAAAAGACTGCGTGAAATGAATAGCTGGGACCGGCGGCGCGGGTGGTAGTGCCAGCAGTCTATGCTTGATACTTACAAAGGAGAGTCGCTCAACTTCGGCGTCAGAAGCTGACTGGGCCAGTGCCACGTGATTTCGGCCCTTAAATTAAATCGGATTTCATAGTGTTTTAGCCTTGGTTTATCATCGCATCTTTCCCCTGATACGGATTTCACTTGTTATTCAAAGGTTTCTCAACGAATGGAACAGGAGACACGAAAGCAATTCCATTAAGGTAAGGACGCGAATATCTATAACTATGACCTGCCGGTCATTAGTCTCTCTCTCTCTCTCTCTCTCTCTCTCTCTGTCGTGTATATATATATATATATATATATATATATATATATTGTTACGTGTGGGAGGTCTTGGTTGATCATGTATTATTCAATTTACGTAATTTTTACGGCCCTGCAAACCAAGATTACACGTAACCTGTCACTTGAAGCCAAAAGTTAACCTCAAAGACAGACGTTAATTAGCCAAAGGTCGCCAGTTAAGGGTTATTAACCTTAACAAAGAATATTTGAGATGAATTTGATTTTAAACGCAACGGTTCTTCCAAACATTCGGACGCGAGGCATACAAAAGCATCGAGATTTAACCTGATTTTTGCTTACCCTAAATCCTAGGTATTTTACTGGAATAATGGGGTTGAAGCTAACAATAAAATAATTTGACTTAATCTAGACTTCGTAAACACATATACCCTAAGTGGTGGCTGAAGGAAGAAAACAAAGAAAAATGTGAAATACAGAAAAGTACTAGTCAATCGACGAAGCTTCAACAAGAATCGGACTTACCGTGAACGCCGATTAAGCTGCGCAAACGAGGACCTCAGGAGTCGTATTCTGGCAGTCTTCCCAATTCACTAATTAAGATAGACGTAGGAGAGAAAGTAATAAAGAATAAAGTTCGGGCACGCACGCAGCGTCACCCTGGTTCAGCGACCGCTGGAATCTCTCTCACTGACTGACCCGACCTCGCTTCGTTCTTCCAGAGGAGGACCTATACCGCCCCGGGCAATCCGACCTTGACAAAGGCATCGTCGAATGCATAGAATAAAGCTTAAGGGCCACCATAACTAGGGGTCATTGAGCGTAAACCCTCTCTGAGGCTTAGGTCCCTAATGCCCTAACATATTTTGTTTACAAACTTTCCAGCCTATGCGGCGCCATTTGTCTAAATGATTGTTATTTTAAATTGCCTACCCTACCGGGCGGGCAGAGATGTTCTCTGTCGAGGTCAATTGGCCTAATATTCCTACACCTAACTACATCGAGGGCGAACAGCAGTAATATTTATAAAAGCTCCCCCTTAAGAGGGCCTTCACTCCTTTTCGGGCGTGAAGGTCTATACTAAGCAAGCTGTTAAGCCTCTCGTAGGTTACTCTCCTTCCCTGAGCAGATTAGTCCTGGTTAGCCTACCTAGCTACAGAACTACCTAACCCTAGATAGGATATGAGCTATATTCACTACTTTACCTAATTCTAATAGTACTGGAAGGTGCTCACGGTTATTATAGGCTACCTCCTACAATCATGATGTGTTTTAGACCTAGCCTAGTGGTACATTCTATGATATTCCCTAGCCTAACCTATCCTAACCCGACCGTAGCACCAACATAAGAGTTAACATTCTAACTAAATTACAACATGGTTTATGTTTAATACAATTAAAATTTACTAGTTAATTCATGAGGGTTGCCTCATATGATAAATGGGTGCCTCACTGAGGTCTTAGGCCATGCGTGTCACGAGCATCGTGGCTCGTTTCACAATAGTTAAGATTACTGAAATAAGTTAGGCTACTTACATGATTACTGCGGCTCGGTGGTAAGTGGAAAGAACAAGGTTACTAAATTGATGTACCGTACTTTAAGGTGGCCTAGGCTAGGTACAAATAAAAGGAAGAGATCACACTGGCTACCTTCTCTGGGCAAGGGGCCAGGATCACTCTTAGATGTTAGGGCACTAGTGCCAGGATGAGCGTATAGCTCGGCAACTACTGGGCTCTCTTCCGCCCCTTCTTCTTCTTCTTCGGTTTCCTCCAAGGCCTATCAGTAGCTGGCCTAGCAGGTGATGAGAGCACCGACTCCGGGGACAGGCCAGAAGGGCTAGCGGGCGCGGCCAGGGGCAACTGCAAAAGCTGCGGGAGGACTCCCTACTCCGGCTGCTGCGACAACCGGAGCGAGAGCGATCTCGACTTCTGCGTCCGAGGATGCCAGTTCCTGTTCTTCCAAGGGAGAGGTACCATTTCGATCCTCCAGGGGTTCATCCCCTGGATTCAAATTTTGCACAGAAGAAGTTTCGGGTGCTGGAGGCTCTCCAGTCGCGATGATCAACTGCATGGGGAATCCTAAATCTCCCGGAGGAGGATTCGCCTCATGATTTAGACCCGGCATAGGGGCCTTTTCCATTGGTAGCTCAACGTCCGTGGCGGACGGAGTCTGGCACTGCTCAGTGCTCGCAAGTGGCACTGGCAGCAGTTGAGGGTCAGGCATGCCTGACAAGGGGTCCGAGGTGCACTACCTCGCGGACGACTTGTGGTTGGCTGCGGCAGAGATTCCTGCCCCAGCGGGAGATCGTAGCCTCTCCTAGAGTTTTGTTCGGGGGCGTCCGCTGGGCGTTGCTTGCTTGGGCAGCCCTCCCAATTTGTGGAGTGGTCTGCCCGCTTGCACGTCCTGCAGCGGTACTGCTCCTCCTGAATCTCTCTTCGCGGAGGGGGAAGACCTCTTGGTGGGCCAGCCCTTCGCGATTGGAGAGGGCTAGGCCTGAAATAGGTTGGGTGGCGCCCCTTCCGCGGACCACTTTGGTGGGCGGAAGGTGGAGGTTTGTCATGGTTGAGAGGTTTAGATGGGGCCTCCGTGGAGGAGGTAACGTGGCTGCGGAGTGGCGTTGGTGACGGGCTTCCGCAGAGAAGATCCCGACCCAACAAGAAGACCACTCCGGGCCGAATTCCACCTACCACGCCAAGGCGGTGGGGTATCGTGCCCCAAGGTGTCATAACCTGGAGTTGGACAGTGGGAACGGTGATGGTGTGGCCCTCTATCCACTTCATTTCCCACCGCGTTTCTTCGTCAACCACAGCACCGGCTGGCACTTGGGCCCTGGCGATCAGGCTAATATCTGCCGCAGTGTCTACTGTGACCGGAAGGGTCATGGGCAGGCTAGTGCTCTGAAGAGGGGCCACCGAGATGTACTGGGTTTCCAGTCTCTCGGGGTAAGGATCCGGTGCGGACCAGCCGCAGAAAATGAAGTGCTGATTAGGTTGACAAATTTGGTGGTGGGGACATGATGTGGACAGGCCGGAGATCCAGCATTGTAGTGGCTAGCAGCCCCACAGGATCTGCACGGGCCTTTTGGATGGGCTCGGTGGCCTGCAGTAACTGTTGGAGGAGAGGGCTGAGCGGATGAATCGGGAGCGGAGTTCTGGCTGGTAGGGTTAGGCTGCTTATTAGTGCCGAGTTTGTATCGGCACTCAGCTTCAGCGTGGCCCCCCTTCTTGCAATAGTTGCACAGGGTCTTGCTAGGCAGTCCATTCTTCGGGCGAGTGGAGTTCGAGAGGTAGGCTGGAGGGATGATTCGCTTCTGAGAGGTGCTATGCGACTGATTGAAGGTTTCCCATGAATCAGCCATGCGACAAGCTTCCATAAGTGTGGAGGGCTGTTTATCGTTAAGATATACTGCAAGGGCCCTGGCACACATTGGAAAAGGTCTTCTAGCATGGTCCGATTGAAGAGATCCTCAAACGTCGTGCAGGCCAAGGAGTCGAACCAGCGCGTGCGGACTGGGTTTTGTGACATGCCCATTCCGTCCAAGACCAGCCGACTTCCTTGGCAAGACCTCGGAACCGTTGTCTCCATTTTTCTGGGGTTATTTCGTAGGCCTTTGTAATGACTCTACGAACTTCCGCCATGTTGCCTCTCTGGCTCTTCTCCAGTGAGCGAAGCGCTGCCTTGGCTTTTCCCTCCATATGCTTGGCTAGTATTAAGGCTCTCTCCGTCTCCGTGGTGCTGTAGTTATCGAAAAGAGCCTCGATCTCCTCCAGCCATGCTTCTGGCTCGTCCTCAGTCCACTTGGGGACTAGGGAATTGATGCTCGAAATTGGAGCGTTTGATGCAGCAGGTGTAGAACTGGAGGCTTGATGGCTAGCCATAGCTTCGGCATTCTCCATTTTCGCTCTCTCAAGCTCGAGCTCCTTCTCCTTTAGGGCTAACTCAGTTTCCTTGCAGGCTAACTCATGCTGTCTCCTTCTTTCTTCTCTTTCTTCTTCATATTGCCTTTGCTCGGCGTCATACACCCTTCGTTCTTCTTCATACTTCCTCTGCTCGGCTTCATACTTCCTCTGCTCGAGTCTTTCTTCCTTCTCCCGCTTGGCCAAGTCGTCCACTTGCTCCTTAACCCAGGTAGTAAGTTCCGAGCCGGTGAGACCTGCCGCCGTCCCCAGCCCCAGGAAAGTTTTATAATGCTCTGCTGCCATGGTTCTGGTGGGGAAGGGCGTCTAACCGGGTCGACGGGCGTACTTGGGCAGCGAGGAAGTGTCTCTTCAAATGACGTGGCACCCTTTCAAAAGGTGGCACTGTAGTTTGGGTGTGCCGTGTACAGGTCACACTGGTGGCACTCAGTATCCCTAGGCACTGGTGCAGGTTAGGTTCCAGAAGAACTTTCTCTTCTGTGTTCCCTTTTGTTTTGTTTTATTTATTTTTCTGGATTCTTGCTTGGTGGCACTTATGGTGCCAATGTGTTCCTAGGGACCCTCTACTGGAGTCCAACTAGGCTATATGGGAGGAAAGGCACTCTACACCCCCTGCAGAGTGCAACAATCGAATGAGAGAGAAAGGGAAGGTAAAAGAGAGAGAGAGAGATAGAGAAGTAAGCTATTCCAGTGATGAGTGCTGCAAATTATTGGCACTGTGGAATAAAGTGAATTTGGGTTTTTTTTTTTTTTTTTTTTCTTAAAGATCCTCGTGAGTGGCTGGTCCCAGTACTGGCAACGGCTGGCCCCTTCTTTTTTCAGAGGGTGAAAACTACTGTTTGCTTCGGTCTGGATAGCAGGCCTCACTCGTGACCGACAGTTTATCACTGTATCGTAAGTACTCTTAACTTGTCCTCATCTATTGTGGGACAGAGGTGTTTCTTTTTTTTTTTTTTTTTTTTTTTTTTTTTTGGCTTATTGTATTCGAATTAATTAGCCTAGTGTCGGCCGTTCTTTCTTTGAAGAGGGTCACGTACACTTAGGTTAGGAATGCTTACTTGAATGACGAGAGAGAGAGAGAGAGAGAGAGAGAGAGAGAGAGAGAGAGAGAGAGAGAGAGAGAGAGAGATTTTCAATCAGCTAATTTCTTGCTGCTTAAGAACATGTAAACAAAGATTTTATACATGCACAATGGCATGGATCTTAATAAAATGATATAGATGCGTCGTCTTGGCTTCCTTAGGGATTACTTTATTATCTTAATTTTCCCGGGAGCCGACGTCACAAAAGTTTATCGTAAAATTGTAAATTTTCTTTATATGATTTTATAGTAGGTATTCGTATAGGAACTTGTTATTACTCCTAACTAAGGCCTAACTTTCCCTGCCTAAATTATCTTTTGGTTTTTTTCCTAGCTAAGATATTAGGAGGTGGGTTCGCTACGAAAAGCAAAAAAAAAAAGAAATGCCCCCCCAGAGTGTCTCGGGCAGAGGTCACAATAACAAGGTCGTTGAGATGGCGGCCAAGGTCCCGTTAGGCCTAAATTTCAAAACAGCCTCGGCCGGCGAAGGAAACCCCAAAATGGCCGTTCTCTCACAAACAGTTCGAACAATTTCAAAACAACCAGCGAACATGGCGGAGGGATCCAAGATGGCGGGTATTTTCTTTTTCAAACAAATTCAAAACAACGCAACAAATGCAGGTATCCAGATTTTACTTTAAATATACCAATCATGCATAGTGTTTTACGTTACGGATGGAAAACTAAATTACCAAACAACTTTGTCTTTGTTATCGTATTCTCACCCGGACATTAAACAAAGAATGAAAAGAGAAATGCTAGCTTGCCTGCGTAAATTTACGTTGTTGAACGGTGCCTTTATTGTAAAATTACTATTTCAGTTCGTTTGCTACTTCACTGACACGGTTTTGAATGATTCCGCTATATGCAAACAATAACGATCGGAATTGCCGACGCGATTAGTATATTACTTTGTGTACATGAACTGGGCTCCGCGATTTCGGCCTTTGAATTCGTTACTTGAACGACTTGACTCAACGATCCGAACACGGTAATGTCCTTGTCTTAGACGTTATAAATTATGACGCTCTGCTCTCGAGTTGCACCCTTTCCTACGCTAATTCTCGCTACACTTGTTATACTATTCTCTTTACTGCTTATTATTATGCCTCGTTCCTTGTTTGGAAGAATGAAATTGAGTTCGATATCTGACTTTTATTTTATTTTATTTTTTTTTTTTTTTGGAATTAATGTAATTTTAATTTCCTTTTCTCCAGATTCTTTCTCTAAAATGTACTTTTAGATTCTACATAAGGTCGCCAATGTTACGTGTGGGAGGTCTTGGTTGATCATGTATTATTCAATTTACGTAATTTTTACGGCCCTGCAAACCAAGATTACACGTAACCTGTCACTTGAAGCCAAAAGTTAACCTCAAAGACAGACGTTAATTAGCCAAAGGTCGCCAGTTAAGGGTTATTAACCTTAACAAAGAATATTTGAGATGAATTTGATTTTAAACGCAACGGTTCTTCCAAACATTCGGACGCGAGGCATACAAAAGCATCGAGATTTAACCTGATTTTGCTTACCCTAAATCCTAGGTATTTTACTGGAATAATGGGGTTGAAGCTAACAATAAAATAATTTGACTTAATCTAGACTTCGTAAACACATATACCCTAAGTGGTGGCTGAAGGAAGAAAACAAAGAAAAATGTGAAATACAGAAAAGTACTAGTCAATCGGGCAAAGCTTCAACAAGAATCGGACTTACCGTGAACGCCGATTCGCTGCGCAAACGAGGGACCTCAGGAGTCGTATTCTGGCAGTCTTCCCAATTCACTAATTAAGATAGACGTAGGAGAGAAAGTAATAAAGAATAAAGTTCGGGCACGCACGCAGCGTCACCCTGGTTCAGCGACCGCTGGAATCTCTCTCACTGACTGACCCCGACCTCGCGTTCTTCCAGAGGAGGACCTATACGCCCGAGCAATCCGGTACCTTGACAAAGGCATCGCCGAATGCATAGAATAAAGCTTAAGGGCCACCATAACTAGGGGTCATTGAGCGTAAACCCTCTCTGAGGCTTAGGTCCCTAATGCCCTAACATATTTTGTTTACAAACTTTCCAGCCTATGCGCGCCATTTGTCTAAGGCGGTGATTGTTATTTTAAATTGCCTACCCTACCGGCGGGCAGAGATGTTCTCTGTCGAGGTCAATTGGCCTAATATTCCTACACCTAACTACATCGAGGGCGAACAGCAGTAATATTTATAAAAAAATATATATATATATATATATATATATATATATATATAAACACCACAGGTGAAAAAAATAAGAATGGGTGTAGGTCCTGACCGGTTTCGACTTGATTTCCAAGCCACTGAAGAAGGAAGGACAGACTTCGTAGTGGAAATCACAAAAAAAATATATATACCACAGAGACAGACAGGACGGACAAGCAAACGAAAACGTTGGATACTACGAACCCAAGCCAGACGGGTGCCAAAAGGGAAGGGGGAATAGTGTTAGTGGTCCCAGTGGCGTTCCTGAGGGGGGGGGAGCCTGTTTGAAGCCGCCCCCCAAAGTGAGGGGGGCCACAAAATGCGATATTTAACCATTGCTGCTATGACAGGACAAGTAAATTTCTGAAATTTTCATTTACAAGTGCCTTTAAAATGATCCTACAATTGCTCATATTCTAAAAAATTTCCACCCCGAACCCCCCAGCTGCTTTGGCTCGCCCCCCCACCCCATAAGAGGGGCCCCAAATGGGAAAGTCCCCCCCGGGCCCCAAAATGTCTAGGAACGCCCCTGAGTGGCCCTGTGCTATGTTTGCAAACATAATAATCCTTTTTTCCTTACATATCTACAGCCTCCCTTAAAATTTAAACGTTTTAGAAGTTTCTTTTGAAATTACAGGGCCAAGTTTATACGTGCCTTGACTGATATTCATGTTGTGGCCATAACTTTCAATGATATCTCACAACTTTCAGTGATATTCCTCTCCCGTGCAGTATCAGATGAAGCCTTCTCTTTTGCTCCCGCCCGCCTGAATGTATGTATGGCTGTTTTCACTAACATGAACCAAAAAGCAATGTTCACCTGCGCAAGTCTTACTTACACATTTTGTATGCTGTCCCGGTGATTTAGCAGTTTGACCATTGTAAGAGTTGTCTCAGCACTTGCATGGAATTTATTGTACTCCCCTTTGATATTGTCGGAAGTTCTTTATAAGTACGTTTCACTATTTTCATTATTCGTCAATGCCACATAACTCCAGATTTCTTAAGAAGATGGAGGATGTCTTTCATATCATCATGTGGTAATAAAAGCAGATTTTGTTCCGATGGAAACACGTGACCGGTGTCGCTTCATAAGTTGCCAAACGCAATATGAAGTTGTGACCAACACTTTTGAAGAGAGCTCTGCATTCTCGTTATTTTGAACCCCATAAATACTATGCGCAAAGGACGAATAACTTAGATAGTGAATTTCATTGGAAAAACTCAGTTTTACGCCTCGCCTAAATTTTCTGAGTTTCCCCTGACTTCTTTCGTCGCATAGTTCTGGGGTCAGGGTATCGGTACCCTGACTCCACAACTATTGTTTCGGAGCAAAACCGCCATTAAATTAGTTGAAAACTCGTGAAAATATGCCAGAAAAATCGTTCTGTTATCCAATGGGGATGTTTTTTATCTAGAACCTGTGCTGTCAGATGGAGTACCCACTGTATGCCAGACAGCTGGGGAAGACACAACTGCTGAGGCAGGCAAAGAAATGCTCAAGTCCATCTTGATTTAGTCTGTATGTTATTGTGTACGATATATCGAATTTGTCTTTTACAGTTTGTAGCATTTGGGCAAAGACTGGGGAAATTATTGCAGCAGTCCCTTTTGAAATGGGTCAAGACCTTTGCTTCCCAGAACCTTCATTGATTTTGTCATTTCTGCCAAGTTGAAGAATTTCGTCTGGGTTCGACATGTTCATCCCAGGTGCATTCATGAATATTTTTAGCCTTATGGCTCTCGTTTCCACGTGTTCTGGAAAATTGTGAAATGAACCCCTTCTTCCGTGTTCTCTTTATTAGAACATGTAAACACAATAATGAAGCATTTTATGTAAAGGTACAACTACTGTAATCAATAAATTGAATCCATTTTTAAGGGCTCTGGCCGTTTAATTAAACAGTTGACCACTCAAGTGCTCCTCCCTACCATATCACTACGGTTTAGTCAAGACACACAAAATCAATAACCCTATCAGACCAGTCACTGGTTCAGCAGGCTCAGTTTCGTATAATTTATCTAAATGGCTTGTAAAAATTCTTACGCCATTGGTAGGAAACATTTCTAATACGCATATAAAAATTAATGTCGACTTTATAGACAAATTAAATAGTTTGAATCTGAAATTTGATTTTACTCTGGTTAGTTTTGATGTTGTCTCTTTATTTACAAAAGTGCCTGTAGATGATTTACTGGAATTTTTAGAAGAAGAATTAGAAAGTTATGACATTCCCTTTACTGTAGCAAACATCACAAATCTTATAAGGTTATGCATCAAAGATAGTAAATTTTGTTTCAATGGGGAATTTTTTGTACAAAAGTTTGGTATGGCTATATCCTGTCCTTAGCAATATTTACATGGAATTTTTTGAGACAAAATTCTTACCAAGAATTTTGCCCCGAAAAGTTATATGGTTTAGGTATGTGGATGACATTTTTTGTATCTGGCCAGTTCACGAAAATCTCCAGGAATTTCTCGTTAAGCTAAATAATTTAGTCCCTTCTATAAAATTTACCATAGAGGAAGAAAGAAATTTTGAATTTTCTTGATGTAACTGTCTATAGACATGATAGAAATTTCACCTTTTCAATCTTTCGAAAATCAACTAACATAGCCTCTTTTGTTCATTATTATTCCAGTCACCATGAAAATGTTAAATTATCTGTCTTTTCTGAAATGTTCTTAACGGCTTTACGTGTTTATAGCCCACAGTTCATTGATGCTGAGATCAAAACTATTTATGATATTGCTTTGAAACTTAAATACCCAAGGACCTTTGTAGATGTAGCCTGGAAAAGAGCCAGGAAAAAATTTTATTTAACTAATAACAAACTTGAATTCAGCAAGCATAATATTCTCAAATTACCGTATGATGAAAGGTTTTTACAAATTCCTAGAATTTTAAAGCTTTTCAACATAAATGTTGTTTTCATTAATTTTAATGTTAAGAGTTTAGTGATAAAAATTCTCCTAAAGATATTTCTGGCTGCATTTATGAAATTCCTTGTAAAAAATGTGATAAAATATATTATGGACAAACTGGAAAATCTCTTTCACAACGAATCAAACAACACCAATATTCTGTGAGAACTGGTCAAATATCGAATGCATTATTCGTACATGTGAGAGATTTAGATAATCCTATTAACTGGAGTAAAGCAAGACCTTTAATCCCGTGGAATGACACAGTTAGAAGGAATATCATCGAATCTTGTTTTATCAAGTCAAATAATGAAAGTGTCCTAAATTTAAGTCTTGGTTTGTTTAAACTTGATGCCTTCATAATTAAAAAAGTTGTTGATAAATATATGCAAAATTAATATTCATTTTTACACATGTTTCTGCACTGGATTTGGTTTGTGACCGCTCAATTAACCATCTGGTATTCAAGGTTATACATGTTTTTAGATTTTGTAAGCCTAAACTTTAGTGTTTCTTGTTGTATGGTCTTGGGTTCAGTTTGTGACAGCTCGATCCCGGATTATCCTGGATTATCTTTCTGTTTATTACCCTTTGACAACTGACCATCTGGTATTCTTGTTCTTTTTGTTTACTTTGTAACCTTCATTATATCTGTGTCTCATTCGTGCCCCGACGATGCGTTAATAAACGTGAAAGCGCTTGGTACTGAACTTCTGCCTGTCATTTTCCTGTGGGATTCGCTTATGAATTGAATAGTATGCAATGTCTCTCAAACCTTTTCCACCTCCGGGCGCACCTATGACAAACGAAAATTTTGGGGCGCGTCTTTGACCTGAATATGGGAAAATAGGTCATGCAATTTGAAAAGAGGAAAATGATAAAGAAGTATCCTGATGAGAAACGTGCTTGATGAGATTTTGCACTTTTCTGAATGTTTGGCCTCCTTGTCTATAAAAGTGAATGTTTGTGTGTTTGTGTGCTATAACAAATCCGAACCGCTTGCCCGCTCTAGACAAAATTTGGCATGTGGCCATCATTTGACCTAACTTAGACAATGGGGTAGGTTTCAAACCTCTACCACCACCCCTTTCCCCTTCCCTTTTTAACTTATGTGGTAACCGCACTGCCCCTTGAATATTGTGATTTCTACCACTAGCACTATTGAATGTTGTCGCCCTTCCCCCTGTGACACCTGTCAGTGGTGGATTCGTAGCCTCAAATGGTTTTGCATGTTTGTCCATATGTCTCTGTAGCACATTGTTTTCTGCTATGTGTCAGTCCTTCATCAATGGCTTGGAAATAAAAGCTGGTCAGGACCTATGCCCAGCCTCTAATGTTTTCATCTGTGGTGATGTCTGATGAACGAATCACATGTTAATGTGCTCATAATCATACATATACATACATACAAAATAAGAACACGTGTCTGAGGCTAAACCTGTCGAATGTCAGCTAACTTGACACTGGAAAATCGCGTCTGTCAATTTAGCTCCTTTAAGTAAGTAAACTTTTTTTCTCTTTATTTTCAGGTCCTGGCAGAAGCCCCTGGACTGTTGGATTCGGCGACTGCACTTCTGCTGTTTCTATCAAACCTTCAGTAAAATGAAGAATAACGTTTCCTCTCCCCATTTGCCTATACATTCAGGAAATTTGCGGGGAACCTTGGTGACTCGCCATATGGTCCCAAATGAGCAGCACTGGCTGAGAAAAGCTTGTGAAAAATGGTGGAAACGCATTGCTATTCTCTTCATAACATTTTTTTTTATAATGATAGTATCAGTATTTTTAGTTGGTCATCTATCTGGTGAGCAAACTCAACAAGCTGACCAAGCCCCGTCAGATGACACCACCACCTGCCCAGAATCGACGACTACGACACCGCCGTCTAACACTGGCACTCACCGAGGAAACACACCTGCCATTAAAGACAATGAACACAGTATTACTTTTTGGGAAAACGTCATGCTTTTTCCAGATGCCAGTGTGTGTGATAAGCCAGTCATACTGATGATCAACAATGCCCCCAGCAAGAAAGACACTGGCCTTGGCAATTCTTTTAAAATCAGTCTGCGTGGTTTAGATGCCGACCAAGTGAACAGAAACGTTTCAGTCAGATTTCAGATTCATTCACAGCCTCACAGTGAAGATCATATCGTCTGGAAGGCGGATGGACACATTGAATTTAGTTACAGCATGGAATGGCTAGGCGTGACTTGTCGACCTCAGTCAGACGAAGGCATCTATACGGTGGAACTTGGCAGAGTTTTGGTCGGTCACATTTCGTGTGTCTTGAAAGTGAAATTATTACTTTCTGGTCGTTTATATGAGTGTACCAACTAGCAACTTGAATGTTAGAATTTACTGGTCTGTCAGTGTAATGGGAAAAATATTCCTTTAATTATTATTGATTTATTTAGGAATTGATTCATCATCCTCCTCCAATAGTTATTAGTGCTATTGAGATTATATGTAATATTGTATATTATATATACAGATACTGTTACCTTTATAATAAAAGATAAAAAAGGAAGGTAATTACCATTCCCATTTTGTTTATTTTTAGTTTCTTTTTAAATTAATTACCTTTTATCATTAGTCGAGTCAGTGTTCTATTATTTAATGTTTGTATGTTTCAACCTGCTGATGAGGCTTGGCCTCGAAACGTTGCCAGTAATTAGATGAAATGCTGCAAGACGTCTCCTTCTGATGCCCTTTCCTGTATATTCTGCCAATGGCCGGTGTTCTGGAAGTAATATATACAGTATATGTATATATATATATATATATATATATATATATATATATATATATATATATATATATATATATATATATATATATATATATATATATATAGAGAGAGAGAGAGAGAGAGAGAGCAGAAGGTGGGTAGGTGGTAAATTATACATTTTGATTTTTGTGTGGGCAGAGTAACAGCTATTATTCCAAATATTTTGAAGCATTCCCATTGCCTGATGAGCCTTTTCTAATCTTTCCATAAATTATGTACTCAGAGAACCGTCCTTATCTAAATAAGTACCTAAATATTGAAACTTATCCACTTGCTTTACAACCAAACCTTCAATTAGACAGTCCTGTGCATTTTCAATATTCACATTCATGGTTTCAGTTTTTCCACTATTAATAACCAAGCCAACGTTTCGACCTTCACTCACTATACAACCCAACACTCGCAGATCAAATCTATATCATCAGCATAATCTAAGTCCAGAAGTTAACCATTTTCTCGCCAGAGTATACCTGCAACCGTTTCTCTTTTAACCCTTCTCGTAACGTAATCCACGACCAATACAAAACAACAGAGGAGACAGAATGCCACCTTGAATCACGTCAGGCTTAACTTCAGACGGATCACAAACAACCATCAACGTCGCTTTACAAGATGTGCCCTCTTGCACGTTCATAATAACCCTCACAAACTTTTCTGGTATTCCATAATGCCTCATTATTTTTCCCATAGTGCGTCTCGAAATACCATTAAAGGTCTTTTTGAAATCAATAAAACAAAGACTTAACGGAGTTTTCATTTCATTACCTTGCTGCGATAAATGCCGAAATGAAGATCTGATCGCTGCAACCCGCCCCTTTCTAAAACCGGCCTGTTCATCCCTCAGAGTACCATCAACCACGGGCTCCAGTCTAATGTTCAACACTACTGAAAAATTTCAAGGCTACAGGTGACAAAGCGATTCCCCTCCAATCACCACACCTACTCGATTCTCCTCTCTTTGGAACTTTAATGATCACACCATTCCTCCAACCTGATGGTATTATCCCCGTCACCCACATCTCATTGAATAATATCTTTAAGACAAATACTAATCTATCTTCCTCCACTTTAAACATTTCCGGGAATCAACCATCCTCTCCAGGTCCCTTATAATTCTTTCATTGTTTTGTTGCCTTAACTTCTTTTAGCCTGATCTCACCTTCATCAGTATTTAAATCTTCCCGAAGTTCCTAAAAATTTCATTAAAAGCGAAGTGGGCGAAGGACAGGTGTAAGGTGTCAAAGAAACGAGCAGGTAAAGGTTACTGCTACTTTATTACAGATCCAGGCAGCTTATATTGCGGCCGACTGACGCCGGGCCGTGAGAGACAATGGAATTGACTGTGACCTGAGGTCGAAACAATAAACAATAATATGCAGTGAACGAGTACAAATTACAATACAAAACATACAGAGCTACAATATAGATACAGTCTTGATGCCTGTGAATGAAGAAACATGTGATACACAATGTGTGACATTCGTATAAATACCATAAAGTAAAAATGATTAAAATGCGTGACCTGGCACGTTTTAGGCGTGACTAATTGAGCTTGAAGAAAACGGGAAGTCACCAAAGAAAACAAGCTCAGCGGAGACTTAATTAATGGCGCCGCCGAAACACTATCCTGGCGCCGAATTGGTGACTTTGACGGGCTGCTCTACGTCCTCTTCAGGCTGGACGGAGCTGACCGGCTGTGTGGCCGGTTTTAGCCGCTGTGAAGCCTTGACGGAGTCTGTGAGGTGTTGTGCCGCCTCTGATGAGGTCCTCGACAGGCATGGTGTAGGGGTGAGCGATCTGGTTGCGTACTTCCGGGAGGAGTTGGCGAAGGAAGATTTCCCGTATGAAGCTTATCTCCTGCCGCTTGTTTGTGCCACCCAAGACTGGTATTGACAGGAGATCTACGACCATGCCCCAAGCGTCTCTTGGATTGAGGTCGTGGCGTGGATTATTGGCAAGGTCGATAGCACGGGCGGCCCGCTCGGCGATGGGCAGGGCAAGCTTCGAGGAGGAACTTTTTGTGGTGCTGTATGTGAGGGTGTGTTTTCGGGTACTCGCGAGATGAGTTTGTTGTACACGTCCTCCGGAAGGGCGTTGAGCACTGTGTCGGCCTGTAGGATTTCGGGTCCGTGAGGTCCGCGATTCTGAAGTGGCTCTCCACCCTGCGCAGCCACATCGATGGGTTCCCCTGCGTAAACGGCGGCAGCTTTACGGTGAGGGCGGCCCGCGATTGTGTTGCCCGGCCGTCGTGTGTTCGGGCGCTGGTGTGAGTTGCGGGAGGGCCTCGGCGGGGCGGGCGCGGCTGTGATGGGAGGTAGGTAAACCTCGGAGTCCGCGGGGTCCGCGTTTAACTGCATGAAGGAGGGGATATCCGCGTCCATGCTCGCTCCTGACCCCTTACTGCAGTGGGGTACTCGCGTCAGTACGCACTTTCGCGCGCCCGTGTGGTTCCGCTTAGTGACGCTGGTGGGGTACGCCGGCGAGTCAGCACGCTCAAACGCTGGTTACAGCGCCGTGTTTAGGCCGCTAAGAGCGTTTTGGAGAAATCCTGGAGCCAAGACTGAGTCGCCGTGTGAGTCCGCTAATGGCTCCGGGATACCCGGGGTCACCACTGTAAGGTGTCAAAGAAACGAGCAGGTAAAGGTTACTGCTACTTCATTACAGATCCAGGCAGCTTATATTGCGGCCGACTGACGCCGGGCCGTGAGAGACAATGGAATTGACTGTGACCTGAGGTCGAAACAATAAACAATAATATGCAGTGAACGAGTACAAATTACAATACAAAACATACAGAGCTACAATATAGATACAGTCTTGATGCCTGTGAATGAAGAAACATGTGATACACAATGTGTGACATTCGTATAAATACCATAAAGTAAAAATGATTAAAATGCGTGACCTGGCACGTTTTAGGCGTGACTAATTGAGCTTGAAGAAAACGGGAAGTCACCAAAGAAAACAAGCTCAGCGGAGACTTAATTAATGGCGCCGCCGAAACACTATCCTGGCGCCGAATTGGTGACTTTACACAGGCATGTCGAAATCAGATGGCTTTATTATTGTGATTGCCGAAGTTTCTGAGACACAACTGTCCCACTTTCAAAGCTAAAAAGAAATTTAAAGACATTAAAATAACTCATACACACACACACACACACACACAAATTAACGCTTCTTGTATTAAAAATATAAGTATAACAAGATGTAAAAAGATAAGGTGAATCACCGTGAGTACAGGTGCCGGGAGGCTGGCTGTGCTCAGTGACGTCACATGACTAGCTTGAGGGCGGCAAGATCTTGGCGTGCGGAGCGTTCACACGACTTCCTGGGTCTCTTAAAGTTCATAGCATTATTTATGTTAATATCATAATTATTTCTTCAAAAACTTACATATAAAATACAAAGTGAACATTGGACATGAACACCCAAGGAAAGGGCACATAAGAAAATTATACAAACTCCAATTGTATTTCATCTAACACTCCCTTATCACTGCCTTAATTCTCTCAAATGTTTATCAAAAATTACTGAACTATTAAAAAAATTTATTACCGTTTGTTTTCTTTTTGAATGCAATATTTTTATTCTAAAATAATTTCTGCATCTGAAAAATTACTGGTTATATCCTCCGGAACATCAGCATTTTTGCCCTTGAAATTATAGAGAAGACTAATACTGAACTACCATGACCCCCGGCTTCAGCGTTCTCTCCGTGGAAGGCTTTGAGTGACTCTTTCATTTATTTATTTATTTATTCAGCAGGTGGAATCTATTCATATGGAACAAGCCCACCAAAGGGGCCACGGGCCACTGACTTGAAATACAAGCTTCCAAAGAATATGCTGGTTTCAACCTCCCACCACAGACCCCACACAGCAGCATTAACTGATCATGATACAGAGCCAGTGATTTTTCATCGCCCGGGGGGAGGCGCGAACTCATGACATCTCAGAGACATTCAAGACACTAACCACTATACCAGCATACGTTGGAGATCTTTTTGAAATTGTACAGAAGGTCTATATAATATTTTTCTCTTTGCATATGAGATCCAATCCTCACTTGCCCCATCTATATCACCTGAACCTGAAGATGGACACTTATTCCTAAACTTATGTGCTGTGAATCACCCAAATAACTTAAAGACTCGTTTTCTATCACACATTCTGGTCCTATCTCCATTGAACTTCCTATGACATCCTCCTCATTCTCAATCTCATCGGTTACAGGTAGGAGGAGTTTCACGAGAATTGCAGAAAGGATATACAGTATATATATATATATATATATATATATATATATATATATATATATATATATATATATATATATATATATATATATATATATATATAAAGATAAAATCCACGAAGGAAAGGGAAACACTGGAGTGCTGCGAGGCCTTTCGACTGTCTGTCGTCCTTTACTTAGCAGACTAAAGAAATATAAAAGTAAGGTTACAAAGAAAGCTCATATAAATGACAGACGGGAATTACAAAGGAAAAATTATGTACCTGGAATCCAACACAATTGAAGAATTAGTAGAACTGGCAAAACACGGTTAAATATTTAAGAGGTTTTACAAAGGATTAGGATCACCCGCTCAGGAGCAGGGACAGGACAATTAAAAGGTCACACAAGTGGGTGACTGACCACCAAAAAATACTGGTACAACAAAATAATTCTATTTTTTGTAAACAATGACAATTTTTGCAAGATGAACATTTCTACAAATAAACAATTATATTAAATATATGAATACATAGAAAATATAAATAAGGTAACTAATTTGCAATTAAGTCAGTGATTTTATCTTTTAGGTCATTCTTGAACATTTTTCTAATACAGGGGTCCAGATAATACATGCCAGGGCTAAGGTTATAATTACAGCTGGAAGTAAGCTGGGTAATAGCGGACTGACTCCAAAAGATTTCTTGAAGAGAAATCTTTCGATCTGGCAATCACTGAACTTTCAGTCCAATTTATCCTGTGAGAGTTTTCACTTAAATGAATGAATATAGCATTGGATGTTTGTCCAGTTTTGACTGAATACTTATGTTGCTTAATACGTACATCTAAATCCTTCCTAGATTGGCCAATATGAAAACAGGGCCAGTCATAAAAAATTTCATCAGCACAGTGAAAAAAATCCTTAAAGATAAAAAAGAACTAATAGGTCGGTTGCCAGTAAAATTTCCCTCGTTACCTTACTTGTATGGATTAGTAAAAACACAAAGAAAATTATCCTATGCGGCCTATTATCAGTACTGTTGGCTCAGTATCATATAAACTTTCGAAATATATTACCAAGCTCTTGTCCCCGTTACTTGGAGCTATCTCCGATTCTCACGTACGTAATTGTCTAGATTTAGTTGATAAGTTAAACAAAACCACTTTTTGCCCATTGATAGACTCGTTTGTTTTGATGTTTGTTCTCTTTTTGCTAAAGTCCCTATAGAATCTATTTTAGAGTATCTTAGTAACGAACTAATTCATCATAAATTACCTCTACCTGTAAGTCATATTATTAGGTTGTGCGTTTGTGATTGTAAGTTTATATTCAATGGTGAATTTTACCAACAAATATTTGGTATGGCAATGAGCAACCCCTTATCCCCACTCCTCTCAAACTTGTAAATGGAATTCTTTGAAAAACGATTTTTACCTAATATAATTTATACTCCCTTAAAGTGGTGTAGATATGCTGACGATATTTCAGCTGTTTTGCCTGCTGGTATTGATGTAAATGATTTATTCTCTAATTTGAATAACCAGGTACCATCCATCTTGAGGGTATCGCTTTGAGGTAAGCTACTCACTCTCCACGTCGTCACCTCCGCAGCCAAATCGTTCATTTTAAAGTCAAGGGCCGGTTCCCTTAGTATGCTAAATTAATCCCTTCACATTTTTGCCATCCAGGGCTCGATACAGTTGGTGTTCATTTAAAGTGTAGCCTGATTGTTCGGAAATAAGTTTTGTGCAAAATTGTAGCTTTTAGAGGCATGTATTTTCGAGTTTTATGGGGTTTTGTATAGCTTTCAGCAATTTTTCTTGTACCCGACAGCGTGGTCCTTGTGTGTTAATGTATGTTAAATTTCATTGAGAAAGGAATTAACGAACGAAGAAATGAGCACGAGTTTCCTTTCTCCAAAGGATTTAGTATTTTTGTAGCCGGAGACAATGTCTCAAACTCAGGGGCTCATGGCCAAAACTTACAAGTACTAAACACGGCGAAACAGTGTAGAAATGCGACCAGATTTTTTTCTGCAAAAAGCGGGACATTAATATATATATATATATATATATATATATATATATATATATATATATATATATATATATATATATATATATATATATATATATATATATATATATATATATATAAAATGTAACGATCTCCTATGAGTTATAGTCTAGGAGTAGGTGAGGAGTCATTACACAAACACACACCGACACTTGGAAATATTAAACCAGAACAATAAGGAACGTAAATGAAATATGAGGAAATAATCAGGACTTATAATTACACAAATAACACCTGTTCCCACTAATCAAACACAGCACAACTCTTACATAAATAAAATAGAATCCTTAACTTACGAATACATCACAATTGCAAATACTTCACAAACACTCTTCACGTATGTAGAACAAAATAAAGGTACCACCAAGGAGCAGTTCAAGAGAAGTTAAAGGTCCCGCCAAGGTCTATTAATCTATAGACCTTGGGTCCCGCAGTCTGAAAGCGAAGAAGACCAGTCACGGAGCCAAGGAAGTAAACAGAAAACGAGAAGAAGCAAGGAGTCTCGAGAGAAGGAAAGGAAGGGTGGTAGCGTACATAAACAAGGATTCTTAAACTTATATGATTAACGCATATCATATCAGTAAATACAAATATGGGTCTTGGCAATATATATATATACTGTATATATATTTATATCAGAGAATCCAAGAATCATTCCAAAACATTTTTCTACTTACCTTTCATATTCATACTTTTCACTGGATGAAATCTTTAATAATTCTGGAGTTGATTTCAGCACACCGTAGAAGTCCATACATGTATGCTTGAAAATAATCTTAGTTATCAACAATGCTTTAAGAGTTGGGACTTTCAGTTGAGTTTGTTAAGATGTCCATATCTTATTCATGTGAGGGAATGCACGTTCAGTAGAAGCATTTGCTCTAGGAAGGCAGAGTGCAAACTGAACCAGTCCTGACAGGTGTTGGTGACTGACATCTCTGGCCTTACAGTGAGTGAAAATTTGCATCCACCGCTGGTCTGTTAATAGATAGGTTTGACTCATTCCACTCGTCTACTTTGTCAGCGATGTACTTGGCAAAACAAGTGAACTCATCAAATGAGCTCGAGTCAAATCTGATGTCAAACATTTGTTTTTCAACAGCAAAATCCAGTGTTTTCTCAACGTCTGACCAGTTTGGAACTTGTTTCAATGAAACCCACTGCATGCACTCAAGGTTAAGTAGGTTAGTTGACCAGTGATCCTTGTACTTGACACATGTGTCGTAAAACTCAACTACAGTACTATGTTCCTTATAGCTGTAGGCTCAGCCAGGCCCTCATGCTCAAGTGTGGCTACTAGTCAGTCTTCTGACCGAGTGTGGCAGGAACACATTATCTTTTTTTGAATGCAGAGTTTCCTTCAAGTTAGATACAGCACTAAACACTTCCACAGCAGAAATGCTTTCCCATTCAATCTTTAGAACCACTTGGTGAAATGTAGCTGATTTCTGCATGTGGATTCTCAAAAAACTTTTTCAGCAACACTGGACATTTACTTTGACTTTGAAAGTATGATCTTAAACCTGGAAACAGCTTTATTATTATTTCAACTGCGGGCATTAATGCCAGCCATGTGGTTTTGCTGTACCCCAGCAACTGCTTGTATTCTATTTCCACAAAGTCACAGAACCCTTTCAGCTCTTCTACTGGAACGCGTAGATGTAGAAATATAAGTTCGCTGCCAATGTAGTCATTCAGTTTCCTGAAGATATTATTCGCCCCTTTTCTTGCTGGGCCCCCAAAATTACAGTTAGTATTATCACCACAAAAAGCAACGAATTTTCTGCTCAACTCGTGTTTCTCAATTATCTGTGCTAAACACACACACACATGAATATATACACGCATACATACTTATATTCATGCTTATGTAAATACATACAAAACTGCATTCTTGAATACGTACATACATACAAAAATGCACTCATGCTAACATACCATACATTATATACATACATAAATACTGTCATGCATGCAACCATTCATACATACGAGTGACAAACATACATGCTTACGTACCTACATACAGGCACCTATAAATGCATTCATCCATACTGGCGTACACGTACATACATACTGGATATGTTTCCATAAATGCATAGAAATGGACAGGTAGATAGACAAAGACAAACATACATAAATTCATGTAAGTACATATTTGGTTAATGCACAGACTTGTGCACCCACCTACACATACTGTCACAGAGGGGTCAGTTTCCGGACAGGCAGCAGACTCACGAACCCAGAGCATCCTCATATAAGAACTCATGCTAAAAGTTGCAAAACATACATTGAAAATAAAGATTTTAAAATCATCGGACAAACACCCAAAACTCAGGAATTGCCCATTTTAGAGTCCTTATTGATCAAACAACTGGTTCCCCCATTAAACAGGCAGTCAACAGCCACTCCCCTTTTCTCGTCTTCATTAAGGTGTCTCTTCCTCTATTTTATTTGTTAGTTTCCTTCCATTTATGTTTCTTTTACTCTGGTGGAAGGTTGGTCCTATAGTTTGTATATTTTAATATATCTTGTTTTAAATGTATAATTTTATGTGTAAAAAATTTTCAGTTTGAGTTTTATGTTATGTTTTTTTTTCCATTTTAGAGCCCTTGAAGATGTAATTATAATATGAGAATTACGAAACGTCGGGAAATAAATATGTACAAGAAGAGCAATTCTTAATTGTCCATCAGCATACGTGTTGTATATATATATATATATATATATATATATATATATATATATATATATATATATATATATATATATATAAACATACTACCATCGTACCTTCGGTGACTTTCTTCTCGGCACTTTATTCTGCCGACATCAGCAGCTGCACTTTATACACTTTACAGTCTACAATATTCTTTTAATTCACTTCAATGGGTATCGTAGCAGTCGAAGAAGACGATAGAAGTTACCAGCTAGTGAAATGGCAAATTTAAACAAAATATCAGTGCTATTCCATTAAAATGGGGACAGTTTTGTTTCTGTAGCACAAAAAAGCGGAACATAGGTCACCAAAGAAAAAAAAAAAAAAGCGCCGCGACATTTTGCTATCTTTAAAGAAAGCGGGACACATTAATTCCATAGGCAAGTTTTTGAAATTAGTTGGAAAACTTGTTTACTTATTCTATGCCGTGTAGCAATCAATAAAAGGAAGTGAGAAGGGACGAAGTTTTTGAAAGACTGAAGGAAGCGGTCAAGGGCGAATTCTTATACCATATCACTAACGAATGTTATAAACTGCACACCCTCAAGCAAACACTGGATAAACCCAAGTAGTTAAGCAGTCTCCACAAATATTGCTGCTCATTCCCCAGAGGGGAAGTTCATTTTGCAGAGAGAGAGAGAGAGAGAGAGAAAAGTGAAATTTATCGAATTATTTTTGTTTGTTTATTTATTCTTATATGTACGAACTTCAATCGACAAAAGTTATGCAAAACTTTGAAATGTATATATAACACACACACTCTTTCTCTCAACACAAACACACACACACACACACACACACACACACACACACACACACACACACACACATATATATATATATATATATATATATATATATATAATGAAATAATGAAATAAATATACATAAAGATATTTATAATTACAATATGAGAATATTGATATATTCATTAACAAGTCAGTAATGTGTATCATCGCGTGAGCACAGTATGTACTGTATACAAAAGAATGAACAAAATCATATGTAACAACATAAATAATATATATTTGTGTGTACATACTGATGGTAGGAAATGTAATCAGTGGAAATAAATAAGAATGCACATATATAAATACAGAATATATATATATATATATATATATATATATATATATATATATATATATATATATATATATTAATTATGTTATGCAGTGAATAAGTATGAGATTCACTGATAGGGATTATGAAAGAGAGAGAGAGAGAGAGACACGATGTTGATAGTTTAAAATGATGAGTCATGGGACCAAGTAAATTGAAGACTAACCATAACAAACCTCCAAGATGTGGGAAAGGAAGGAGGAGTTAGAGGATAGGTTATGAAGCGAAAAGGTCAGCAAAATTGACCTGATTTGTCCTTGCCAAAAGTGGGAGTTAAGATTGAACCATTAAGAGTAAAGTAGACGTCCTCAAGGAGGCGGAGTTTTATTCAACATAGGTCCAGAGTTCATTCTGATCAATTTTTAGCCAGAGTTACTTGAAAACCAAATTGGGTAGGATTGTGTCACTCGCTCCTCTCTTAACATCAAGAAATTTCTAAGTCCAGGGTGGCTGGCCGTGTGATATAGTAGAGTTAGAATAAAACTTATGAAAAACCGTGCCTGGAGAATACTTACCCCCTCCTGATATATGAAAAATTATTAATAGACAATTTCAACCTAACTTACCGAGTCCCCTGCGTTACTATCAAGTGAAGTCTACAGACACGGTCGTTCATATGTGGTGCAATACAATACAAATAAGAAATACTCACGGCATAACAAAATTGGTGGCAGTTTCGGAGGATTTCGCCCAGCGCACAATTGAAAAACATTAAAGTTCACGGCCCTAGAGAAATTTACAGAGAGTGAGCAGTGACGGCGCTGAAACTAACTCTCAATTTAACAGCGCAAATAATCTCAAGACGGTCTTCAGCACTAGAAACACCAATACAACATCAACACTGTAGCAGAAGGGAAACGAAGCAGAACGAAATATTCAAGAAGCAGTGAATCTTTTGCGTCGATCGGAATGAAAAATTGACAGCGGTAAATCTCTGCCTAGTTTGAAACTTCCGAACATTCGCATAAGATCAACCAGAAATTCAGTTTAATAATTATATATGAACATAAGAACCATAGTAATAATCACGGCATAGAACAGCGGTGATTTTTATAAGAAAACGAAATTTACGAAAGAAAGAATCAGCAACTCGCCCTATACTACGCCGATCGCAGAAGCGGAGAAGACCAAAACAAACTGCGTTGGCGGACGTATGAAAGTCGCTTATATCTACGTCAGTTCAGTGAACTTTTCTATCGTCTACGGACTTAAATACACGAAATTCCAAAATTTTTGGTCGCTAAAAGGAGACTTAGCGAAAAGTAGCGGTAGCAGAGCAGTGACGACGACGGCGACGAATGAGAGCGGACGACGGCGACGAAAGAGAGTGAAGAATTCGGAACGGCGATAAAGTTTAGAAGTCAACGCGTTGATAACCGCCTCCGGAGAAAGGAAGTAACGTCTTCAATCAACAGTTTGGAAGGGATTCCAAATTTTTTCTTCGCCAAATTCAGCAAGTACGGACGGGAAGTCGGCCGAGCTGTGCCGAATTATCGCTGGATGCTAACGACAAATTGCGCTCAAGTGCAATCAGCGCGATCTTCAAGTGCAAGGCGACACGAAGCTAATTGAATAGTAAACATTCATTCCTAGTATCGGGGAATTATCAAGAGAATTTATTTTTCTCTGTGAATTAAATATTTTTTGTGTGTGCGTGAAATTTTATATAATTATTTTTTTCCTGCAGTGCAAAGTAATTTTTTTAAACAAATGATTTAAGTAAATTATTTTTCTTTTGAATAATATTCTGAAAATTTTTCCTTATTGTTGTACGAAGGAAATAATTTTTTTTTCATGTTTAGTAATTTTTTTTACGAAATAGAAATTTTCGTTCACTTGGTGATAGAGACAGTTCTGTTTAAATAATTCTATCATAATAAATTTTATTGTTAAACACTTGGCGCAGCATTTTGCAGTGGAACCCAAACAATTGTATACGTAAATACTAATATCAGACTTTTTCAGATTGTGAGAGAGTCCTATGAAGGAATGAGTTAGGAAAAATTTGAATTTTTTTTTGTATAGAGGGATACAGTCAACTCAGCAAACATGCAATTGAAGTAAGTACCTGATTCTCAAATTAATTTTTTTCAATTTTTTCATTCTTGGAATCATTGAATATTTTATGAATTAATATGAATAACACTTTGGACGAAGTTATCGCCCGACTGCAACAGACAAGAAGCGAAGACCAGACTCCATATAACCTAAGACCTGTACCTGAACGACTTTCTAGACCAATTGATCCTAGTAATACTAGACCCAGACGTTCTCGTAGTCAAGGTCCCCACTTAGTTTACCGAGTGCGCTAACCCTTCAGTTGTAACCACTAACCCAATAACTTCCATTGTACCTAGAAATCCTAACATGGCGCAAGCCGCCGTAAAAACCCAAGCCACTAGATTTTGTGGAACGGTAGACCCAAGTAATGTAGATAAAAGTAGATTAGAAGAATATGGTGTAAATCGATGGATAGCAGACACAGAAAGCAGAATTTCAGCTGCTGGTATCACAGATGAGAGAAAGAAAATAGATGAAGCACTCTTGTATGTTAGTATGGAACATGGTGATGCACATACAGTTCTGCATTCAGTACTTTTAGGAATATTACTCTGTTTAACGAATTCAAGAAACAGTGCTTACAATTTTGGCAACCAGAAGCACAGAAAGATCCATGGTATAACATAGGAACTTTCCATCATCAGAAATATGAGGGTAATCACTTAGTTTTAGCCACTAGAGTAGAAGAAGCTATAGATAGAGTGACGACAGATATGAAAGCTGTAGGAATTGTTGTTGGAAGGAAGGATGAATTTGATGATGATGAAACAGATTTAGCTAGTATATCCAAGGTACTTAGATATATGTCATTAGGACCAATCTACGATGCTTTGGGTAAGGAAGAAAGAGTAGCCTTAAAGAAGTACTGTGATAGGAAGCCAAATGATGGAATTGTACAAACCTTGATGTACATAGAAAGGAAAGTAAAACAGAATTCATCAAGTAGTAGTGCAGATTTTACGGGAACCGTAGCTAGTGG
Organism: Macrobrachium rosenbergii; assembly: GCF_040412425.1. NCBI lineage: Eukaryota > Metazoa > Arthropoda > Malacostraca > Decapoda > Palaemonidae > Macrobrachium > Macrobrachium rosenbergii. The sequence continues at coordinate 33,127,107 of NC_089785.1, forward strand.
AAACCCAAGAAATAATAGCAATCAGTCCAATAGAAACCAATCAGGGCAAGCTAGGTCTAGGTATCAGGGAAATAGAAATTCGTTTGATAGAAATGGTGGGAACAACAATAGGAGATTTAATCAATCAAATAGAAACAATCAAGGTAGGCCGCCAAACAGAGGTAACAATGGGAATACCACTGGAAATAACAGGACTCCTGGACAGAGGGGAGCTAGTCAAGGCCAAAATTCAGGGAATAATAGGCCACAGTTCAATAGGCAGAGACAAAGTTGTGGAAATTGTGGTTATAACAACCATACAACCCAGAATTGTAGAAGAAACAAATGGTGTTCGAATTGCAATAAGACAGGACATTTGATCCAAAACTGTTGGTACAACAAACAGGGAAATTCTCAGGGGTCTCAAAATAACCAAAGTACTCAGCCTAATATCCAAAATACCTCCCCCAGTAACCCAAATCAAGGGGATTCTCAGTGACAATCACAGAGGGTGCAGCAGAAAGGTCCATCCTTACAGAGAGAAATAGTGACAGTGAATAAGGATGTGTCCCCAACAGACATTACTCGAAGTAATGAAATAGTGTTTTCTGTAAAGAATTTTAATACGTGTCAGGAAGAGTTGCCTATCATACAAGTACACTTAGAAGGTGTACTGAGTTCCATATTGTTGGATACAGGCAGTACTGTAAGTATCATAGATAAAGGCACTTTAACAAAACATATAGGTTGTGAGCTTTCCCAAATGAGAGAATCCTATAGGACCATAAAGGGATCGCTGGAAAGCAAATAAGGGCTATAGGCAATGTCAATTTAGAGATAGAAATTCTAAATAAGAAATATAGGGAAGAGTTTGTGGTGTTGGAAGAGAAATATTTTCCAGCTCAAGCTCTATTTTCCTTCCAGGCTATGAAAAGATGTGGAATTACACTAGATTGTAGCAATGGAAGAGTAACTATCAAGGAAATTGATAGAGGAAATGTTTGCTCTCTTGAAGAAGAGGAACAGTTTCAGATAAACTTGATCACTTTACCTGAGACAGCCTCATCTGAAGAAGTAGACATCCAACAGATAGAAATAGAATTTAATGCTAACCCGGGTAGGACAATGAGTAGAAATTCAATGATAGAAGAAATAGGAGAAGATAGACAAACTACTTTTAAAAGCCTAGAAGCCACTCAGGAGGAATTCTCAGATAGCAGGTATGAACCTGATAACTCAAGTGCACGACAAGTAGATACCTCCGAAGAACTTAGTTCTTTTTCCCAACCTGACGATCCTGACACGCTAATAGATTGTAGTCACTTAATAATAAGAGAAGATACGGAAGAGAAGTATCTCAATGAGGTGTTGCTATTAGGCAACCTAAAAATGACAGAGATAGGTTCTGTGATACCACAAGATGAAAGTTCAGATGATACTGATGTCTGTTACACTGCCGATGCACAGAATGCAGAAGAGATCTGCTTAGTTAGTACTGCCGATGATAATCTTGTAAAACTCAAATTAAACAATAGCATTATACTGCATCCACAAGGTCTGACAAAGGTTTGTCTTAGAATTGTAACAGATAAAAACCTAGGTGATACAGATGTGTTGTTAGTTAATGAAGACTTACCAGACTTTGTGAAAATGGACAATTCCCTAGTAAGACTTAATGGTGGAAATTGTACGACTTATGTGTATAATTATTCTGACAAGAGACTAGAATTGCATGCCGGCATAGAATTCTGTAAGGGAATTGTGATTACTAACCCTTTACTAACCCTAAGTGAAAAAGCATTTGTCTCTGTAGCTGACACAAGAGTTAAATTAGAAGGGGAAGTAAATAATACAGATTTTCCTCATTGTAGGGACAGGTTACTACAGATATTAGAGAAATATAGGAGTGTTGTAGCAGTAACAGGAGATAAGTTAGGAAGGACAGATGTCCTGCAGCACAAAATAGTCATAGAAGATGGTGCTAGACCTTTTTATATACCTAACTACAAACTTCCAATAAGTCAAAGACCCATTGTAGATGAGATGGTTGAAGAGATGAAAGAAGATGGAGTTGTAATACCTTCTCAGTCACCTTATAATTCACCTTTACTGCTAGTTCCAAAGAAAGACGGTACATGGAGGATGGTAATTGATTACCGTAAATTGAATTCCCACACCATCCCTGATCGAATGCCAATGCCAGTCATTAATGACATGTTAGCTCAATTAGGAGGTGCCAAGGTTTTTTCTAGCCTCGATTTACTGAGTGGATATTGGCAAGTTCCTCTCGATGAAGAATCCAAGCATCTCACGGCATTCAGTACTCATAAAGAACATTTGCAATTTGAGGTAATGCCGTTTGGTCTTACTTCAGCTCCTTTAACGTTTGTACGTTTAATGCTGCAAATCTTGGGAGATGTTGAAGACGTATCGGTTTATCTTGATGATGTAATAATTGCTAGTAAGGATGTAGAGAGTCATTTCAAGACAATAGAATTAGTATTAGATAGGCTCAGAAAGGCCGGTTTAAAGGTAAAAATTAAGAAATGTCAGTTTCTGAAGAAATCTCTAGAATATCTAGGACATGTTATCAGTGAACATGGTTTGAAAATGCAAGAAGGAAAGATTAAGGCTATTGTAGACTATCCAGCCCCAAGAAATTTGAAGGCACTAAGAAGATTCCTAGGTATGGTAGGGTATTATCGACCTTTCATAAAGGGATTTGCTACCATAGCAAAACCATTAACTGAGTTAACTAGGAAAGATGCTAACTATGAGTGGAAAGATGAACAGGAAGCAGCGTTCAAAACACTAAAGGATATGTTGATAACAGATCCTATCCTAGTTTATCCAGACTTCGAGAAGGAATTCTACTTAGCCTGTGATGCTTCAAGTACAGGACTAGGTGCCGTCTTGATGCAAAAGGATAAAACAAGGATGAGGACTGTATACTATGCCAGTAGAGTTTTGAATGCAGCTGAAAGAAATTACAGTACAACAGAAAGGGAATGTTTGGCATTAGTCTGGGGATTACAGAAATTTAGACACATTTTGCTAGGACATAAAATTAATGTTCTTACAGATCATAAACCCATTTGTGATCTTTTCAAGAAAAGGGCTTTACCAATAATATGAAGTTCAATAGATGGTTCGTTAGCGTATTAGAATTTGCCCCAGAATTTAGATACATACCTGGTAGATATAACACATTAGCTGACGCCTTATCTAGATCACAAGAAGAGAACGAGAAACAAATTACCACTCATAATTTCGCCTTCAGTTGTCAAATCACAGACTTAGATTTAGACAAAGTTCGTCAAGAACAACAAAAGGATTCTAGAATAAAGGAAGTAATTGGTAACCTCTTGCAAGGTGAGAAAAATTCAGAGTTTCAATTGATAGATGGGTTATTGTACAAGACTTCAGACGAACCAAATGCTTGTTCACGTTTGTACATTCCTAATACACTAATACAAGACGTTTTAGAACTAACCCATTCATACAAGTTATCAGGACATCCTGGAATTAAGAAAACATGTAGAACAATCACTAGAAACTATTTTTGGCCTCGATGTAGTGAAGATGCTACTCGATTTGTCCAGAATTGTACCCTATGTAATATACATAAGGGAATGTCAACGTCAAGGCTCCTCTGGAAATGTATCCTTCAGAATTAAATCCTTTTCAAGTAGTCACAATGGATTTCTTAGGTCCATTCCCGAACACCATCAGAGGAAATAAACAGATTTTAGTTTTCATTGACTATTTGACCAGATACGTAGAAATTGTTCCAACTAGAAACAGAGAAGCATCAACGGTGGCAGAAGCCTTTAAGTCTAGAATTATAACCAGACATTCATGTCCTCAAGTTTTGCTCTCAGACAATGCTGCTGAATTTACTAGTGACATTCTAACGAAATTGTGTGACTTTTATGAAATACAGAAATGTCAAATAACAGCATATAAGCCAAGCTCAAATGGAGCAGTAGAAAGAACAAATCGCAAGATAAAGGATGTTCTGAAAACATTGGTAACCCCTAGCACTGAAGACTGGGACTTGACTCTCGAAGACATACAATTTACTCTAAACAACACAGTAAATGAATCAATAGGAGAAACTCCTCATTTCCTATTGTATGGCTACCAAAAGAGAATGCCAAATTCACTTTTGGATGATGCCACACCACCCAGACGTACGTACAACTACGAGGACTATATTGCTTGGAAGACAAGACGTACGTACGAGACCGTTAAAGTCACCAGGGCTAGATTAAAGGAGTTACATAAAAATCTAGTAAGTATTACAATAACAGATCCACCATACCCTCGTTAAAGGTAGGACAACAAGTTTATGTACTCAATCATGTTCTTGAAGGACCTAATATTAAAGTATCACCAAAATTTCGAGGTCCATATAGAGTTTTAGAAGTTTTGAAGTTGAATAAATTCAAGTTAATGCATGAAATTACCTTGAAAGAATCCATTGTACATTGGAACCACATTAAAGTAGTTCATTCAGAACCTTGGTCGTCTACCCAGTTAAAAGATTTGTCCAATAAAGATAAGATAGATAATAAAATAGAATCTTCAATGACCCCAAGGTATAATTTGAGAAGAAGGCAATGGCAAGTGCAATGGTAAACAAATGTAGTTGATAAGATTTTTACTGCTTGATAACATTATTTCAGCAAATGGATTGTATGGTGGTTGGCAGTGAGTCAAATTGTGAACTCACTCGTACAACTAAGAAAGGGAGCCATCATCAAGGAGCATGGCAAGGTTAAGATGATACAGGACCTAGCCATTGTTAAGATCCAGACGGACTCCATTATCGATCAGAGAGAGCAGTTAGTCCAGCTGAGCAATCAGATACAGGCAGGATTACAAAGTGTCCAAGATAGAAATTTGTACGACATGCTCTCCAAGTTGCAGAGGGACATCGATAGTGTTATGCCAAGGAAAGTAGTAAAGCGATCACTCATACCCTTTATAGGCGTCGCTTTACATAATCTCTTTGGAGTGGCGACCGATGGTAATGTTGAAAGGCTAAAGGAAAGAGTGGCACAACTTGAAAATTGGGCTTCTGAGCAGGGCACTGTCTATAATAAAGTAATAGGAAATGTCAATCAAAATCAGAAAATGATCACAGTGCTGAAAGAATTTGTGAATAGTGCCCTCCATAATGTTTCATCAGAAATTGCTAGAATCCATCAAACAGAAATGATGGAGCAACTGCTCATAGAAACAAGTAATTTCCTTCTGGAATACAAGGAATTACTCAATGCAATCATGAGGGCAGGTAAAAACCTGCTGTCGCCTTTTCTGATAACCCCTAGTGAAATTGAAGCCATTATTCAGAAATGTGTTGTGAACAATCACTTGAAGCCACTAGTAGAAAATATAGTGGACTATTATGGCCTGATAACAGTGAAAGTGATAGCCAATCAAATCATACTAGTGATCCCTTTCAACAATCCAGACGTCAACTCATTGATGTCAGTCTATCCATTCCCAATGGTAGTAGATAATAAGTCCATTGTACTAGAAGGAACAGTTCGACACTTTGCCTTGCAGCATGATTCGTTCCTAGTGACTGAAATTCCCGAACATAAATTCAGGAATGTGTCATGCTTAATGATGGTGTATATGTTTGTGACATTGTGAATTTCTATGAACCATTGAGTGCTCTTCATTGCTTAGATGATCTTGTAAACAACAAGAATGGTAAGAACCATTGTAAATATATACCGTTTACAGAAACTTTCAAGGCTCAAATCATTGATGATGAAATTTTTGTGTTCTCAGCAAACAGATTGAATGCTAAGATTGACTGTAAGTCAAACAAAACAGAAGTAGTTTTCATTAACGTACACTCATTTTCATCTGCTTGTGAACTGGTCATTTTACATAATTTGTATTACAAACCAACAGTTTTCACGACGTACAGTTTGAATTTCAGTAAAAGTGTACATCAGTTTGCAGTTGTTAACAATTTCAACTTTCAGAACTGGAATTGGAGACATTCACAAAGCTAGAAGAGGTTCATACTTTCTTTCATACATATAAGACCGAGATTTCTCCTATTATGTCATTCATAAATGTCATTCTTTTGGTACTGTTTGCTTTCATTTCTTTTATGATTGTCAGGAAATTGATACTGAATAAGCTTACCATAATCAAGGACATGATGGACAGAATCCTTCCTAGAGAGTGATAGCGTTTACCATTGACTTGCACTTGAACATTTGATGATTGATTTTTTTTCAATTTATGATTGATAACCAGAGAGTAATAGGCATTTGATATATTTACTTTGCCATAATTTTCTGCATTTAGTTTGAGTATTTGATATGTAATTCATGCTTATATTGTTTGTGTTAGCACTATGATGCATTATAATATTTCTTGCATTTATTGCTTGTTAATAGAAATCATTGACATTGAAGTAATTGACTATAGTCAAGTTGAGTTGGTTATCTACTTGCATTGTAGTCAATGCAGGTAGGTGACCGAGTGATGTTATGCAGTGAATAAGTATGAGATTCACTGATAGGGATTATGAAAGAGAGAGAGAGAGAGAGACACGATGTTGATAGTTTAAAATGATGAGTCATGGGACCAAGTAAATTGAAGACTAACCATAACAAACCTCCAAGATGTGGGAAAGGAAGGAGGAGTTAGAGGATAGGTTATGAAGCGAAAAGGTCAGCAAAATTGACCTGATTTGTCCTTGCCAAAAGTGGGAGTTAAGATTGAACCATTAAGAGTAAAGTAGACGTCCTCAAGGAGGCGGAGTTTTATTCAACATAGGTCCAGAGTTCATTCTGATCAATTTTTAGCCAGAGTTACTTGAAAACCAAATTGGGTAGGATTGTGTCACTCGCTCCTCTCTTAACATCAAGAAATTTCTAAGTCCAGGGTGGCTGGCCGTGTGATATAGTAGAGTTAGAATAAAACTTATGAAAAACCGTGCCCGGAGAATACTTACCCCCTCCTGATATATGAAAAATTATTAATAGACAATTTCAACCTAACTTACCGAGTCCCCTGCGTTACTATCAAGTGAAGTCTACAGACACGGTCGTTCATATGTAGTGCAATACAATACAAATAAGAAATACTCACGGCATAACAATTATACATATCAGATAAAGAGCGCTGTGTTGATGCAGCTTTTCAGTTAATGGTTGTATGGGGCGCAAATTAGAGGTCGAAGAAACTGTAAGTCACAAATTGTCAAAGTGGCGCCCATGGCAGAAGCCATGACTGCCATATACCCTAGATAGGCCACTGCATTAATGTCAAATCATTGAAACAAATACGAGTCATATTTAGAAAAATTTATCTACTATTTCATCATTCTCTTTACCTTAATGTAGTCGCTGAGAGCTGTAATCAATACATCACAAACTTCTGGAACATGAGGCCGATTGCTTGTTTGGAAATCTTGAACGCATTTCCAAGGGTGGTGTACAGTAGGAGTCTCCTGTGGCCAGAAACCGTAGTGTCACAGCAAGGCGGTCTTTGGCCGGTACTGACTGCCGACATTTGGTGTCCTGCTTACCGATGCTGCTACCAGTCACTTGCAGCAAGTACTCAAAATCACATCTTGAGATCCTTAAGAAGTTTTCGAACACTCCTCTCTCTTTTATTGTGCGGTCGGAAGACACGTATAGCCTATCATCCCCTATCAACATGTTTATCAGAGTTTGGTGCGCTTCGCCGTTCGTGTTGTATAATAACGATGGTCTTGTCCATGCTCTACGTCTTCTTCTTCTCCGGTGGGCACACGAAACAGCAAATGATGCAGCTGTCAGCAAAGCATCCTCACACGACGATATTACGTCTGCCACTTCTGGAGACCTGGTGTGGACAGTTTCACCGAGTCGACTCTTATTGCCGACATGTCTCTCAACATTGTGACAGATATGTTCCCATACATATCAGGAGATCTGTATCCGGATATCTCCCACTGTGTCCCCCACAATGTTTCCAACTGGTTTCCAAGCAACATGTCACTGGTGTGGGCGCACCCTAATAGGATCACACAATTTCATCGGTTGACAAAAGAAAAAAAAAATAATAATAATAATAATAATAATAATAATAATAATAAAACTAAAGGTAGTTATTTTCCATTGAAGACCTCTGGTTACGAACTGAAATTTTCAAAGAGAATAATATTCACGTGAACTAAATAAATCCATACGAATATAACAAAATTACGAAAGTCTGAAAATATCTGAGTGAATATTCTGTTGAATGAAATCAAGATATTTTGAAATGAATCAAGATTCATGCAAGGCCCGAATGAATGCCACCATTTTGTTGACCAGTCCATGAACAGGTCGTCTAAACAAGGTTTGTCTGTGACGAAACAATAGACGGAGGACACCCGATGACGTCAGACCTATTTTACATTTATCCGGTCTCTGAGGTTTTCTTTATGTTTATACTGTCTCTGGATGAAATGAGTTTAGAAAAAGCTTATTCTCATGATAAAGCCGGAGACATTATGTATATACCTCATGACCACTGAGCTGATTAACAGCTCTCCTAGGGCTGGCCCGAAGGATTAGATTTATTTTTACGTGGCTAAGAACCAATTGGTTACCTAGCAACGGGACCTACAGATTATCGTGGAATCCGAACCACATTATAGCGAGAAATGAATTTCTATCACCAGAAACAAATTCCTCTTGTTCTTCACTGGCCGGTCGAAGATTCGAACTCGCGACCATCAGAGTGGTAGCTGAGAACGGAACCTGCTCACCCAGCGAGAACCTAGGAAACAACCAGTATATTATGCATTTGATGAATCAAACGTTCAGAAAATTCTGTTAACTCTAATAGAAAGTGTTGAAAAAGCCAAGTATCATGTTGCTGCATTAGTGCATGATTTGGGTTCGTCAAATCTCCGTGTTTGGAAAAATTTGGAAATATCTGTAGAATCCATGACAAATTCCTTTAAAAATCCAAGTGCAGACAGGGACATCTTTGTTTTTGCATATGCGCCTCATCTCATCAAACTCATGAGGAACAATTTCGTCAAGTCGGGGTTCAAAGTGCAAGATGGCAGTATTGTGTCGGATTCTGCCATTCGTGAAATGTGTAGTAAGAGAAAGACAGAATATGGCCTTTCTTACAAATCAAACGAAAGTCATTTTAACCTGACTGGACAAAAAAAGCAACGCGTGAAACTGGCAGTGCAACTGTTGTCCAGCACAACTGCAAATGCAATAGCATTTTTGGGTAAGAAAGGCCTGTTAGAGAGCAGTAACTGGGGGGAGACTGCAAAGTTCGTATCACTAGTTCACAAGTGGTTTGATATCATCATGAATTCTTGTACTGTTTATGGTGACAAGGCCTCCCGAAATGTTTTTGGAATTGATTATGAAGAACAGAAAAATGTTTTGCATGAAATGATGGACACCATGATAACCATGAAGGCGGCAAACTCACGATTTAATTGCATGTATAAATTTCAAAAGGGAGTGATTTTGTCATGCAAGTCTCTGATAGGCCTATATGAGATGGCAAAGAAATTATGTGGTGTTAAATTCATTCCTACAAGAAAACTGAATCAGGTTGTACTTGAACACTTTTTGGATGTGTACGTCAAATGAATGGGCCATATGAAAATCCTCATTCAGTAAACTTTAAATTTTGCTCAAGAAAGTACTTGGTAGGGAAAGACATTGCGCTGTTAAGTGAAAAAACCCTACTGAATGCATAGAAGAATTTGATATCCTTAACCAGCAAATGCAAACTCCAGCAAGTGCAATACGAAAAAGTTAAGTATATCTTAGTTTAACCAGACCACTGAGCTGGTTAACAGCTCTCCTAGGGCTGGCCCGAAGGATTAGACTTATTTTTACGTGGCTAAGAACCTACTGGTTACCTAGCAATGGGACCTACAGCTTATTGTGGAATCCGAACCACATTATGACGAGAAATGAATTTCTATCACCAGAAATAAATTCCTCTAATTCTTCTTTGGCGGCTCGGAGAGTCGAACGCTGGGCTAACAGCGTGCCAGTCGAAAGCTCTACCACTCCGAGACAGCGAGAGAGAACTATCTGTGGAAATATGCCTGACAAGTATTTTGTTTTCAAAACAGTAGAATGTGACTTTGAAAAAGAAAATGAGGACACAATAGACTTGAGAGAGGAATCTAGTAATGAGACAGGGGAAGACAAGAGATTGATACCTGAAGTGATAGAAGAAGAATCTCTTCGATACATTGGAGCAGAGCCGTATATACGGCTCTGCATTGGAGGCTCCGTTGTGAAGAAGTTTGGATTAAAATATCCTCATTTAGGAGTTAAGGCATCAGACTGCATAAGGACATTAATTTCAGAAATGGAATTATCGGGAGTTGATGTTCCCAAAGATACTAAAATTTCTGTGTTCTTTCGGATGAGACATGTGAACAAAGCAATTGTGATAGATAAAAAGAAAAAGAGAGTGTCGTAGCATGAAAAAAAATTTATGAAACTGTGAATATGTTAACTATGTTTTTTATTTTTTTTGACTTTTGAAACTCTAGGCTACAGTATATGTAATCATGTAAACATGCAAGTTAGGACAGAAAACTTTCATACACTAAAATGACTCATTCCAAAACAAAAGTATTTGATACTTGTTTTCCAAGCCTCAAATATAATATGATCTGTGGATCATGGCCGAACTTTTATGAAAAAAAAAATCCTCAAAATCTACCTAGAAATTTTGCCTTAAGAGAGAGAGAGAGAGAGAGAGAGAGAGAGAGAGAGAGAGAGAGAGAGAGAGAGAGAGAGAGAGAGAGAGAGAGAGAGAGAGAGAGATACCAAGTAAATTCAATTTTGGGGACTAAGAGTCTAAGGCTGCGTTCACACCAGTGACAAAGCACGGTGAGAACATTAAAACTGACAATGGGGTAACAAGTTGTTAAGTCGTTGAGAAACATCGTAGTAGACATGTTGGTAGGGATTTGCCGGGCGACATCAAGCTCCTAAGTTATAGGCTACACAGGCTATAGCTGGTTCTTGTCTGTCGGTTACGGCAATTCACAACGAAAAATCAAATCAATAATTTCTTAAGAGACAGACGATACTATAATAACTCTACTGTAAGGGATAGATCGCATGAGAACAACTGAATGCACAAAAACATCATGGAAAAATTGTTGTAGGAGGAATTTCTCACATACGGTACGATATTTTTCCCTTTCAATGAGAGACACGAGATTAGAGAACGTCTTATAGACTCTGCGTTCGTTTGTGTTTGCTTTTGCAGATATGCCTAAAAATAAGCGTTCAGAATTAAGGGCCCTTGCTAGTGAACACATGAAGGACTTGGACAAAGGAACAACAAGCTGAAAATGCAGCAGCACAACCCTACATTTCCTTTTCCAAGGTGCACGATAAGCACCTGGAGATAAATGAACAATGATCCTAGCAAAAATGAATTGTGGCTATGGCGCCCCATGATAACCCCTTAAATCATTTAATTTGTAGAAAGTAAATCAAAATTAATATTTCTTTGATAACAACACAAATAGAGGGGACCAGGTGCCAATTAATTTACAGTTGAATGCAACTTTGGCGAGTCAGAAGTTTTTCCTTACTAGCTCCTAAATACACAAGCATCATTCTTTAAAATTGGCGTTGGCCTGCATAAGCGATTCCACATAGACCACGTTAATTGAAATGAAGTATAGACTTATGCAGCCAGTTCCGATATTAGGGTATTAATTCATCATAATCCTGCATGTCAAATGTTAATATCATTGTGAGATTAGGCGGTGCTTAGCTGCAAAGCGCGGTGGAATTATGAGTGTTGTCAATATTTCATCCTTATAGTTTCTTCCCAAATTCATGAAAAATGTTATTAACCATGTAAACCACTTTGTAATGCCATTAGAAATCCGCAGCTACATAAACAGTAGCCTATATTTTACCGAAATCGTCCCCAGAGTTCTTTTGTATACACTCTCTCTCTCTCTCTCTCTCTCTCTCTCTCTCTCTATATATATATATATATATATATATATATATATATATATATATATATATATATATATATATATATATATATATATATATATATATATATATATATATATATATATAATCGCAAAAATCAAAGACATGCCACTAAACGTTTCCTAATTCCCTAGGGTGGCATTATGACGTATCATCCAACAAGCTCCGCCCATTTGTGTTAGTGTAAACAAACCGCTGTCAATTACAGTGGTAGGAAGAGCAGGTGCTTTGCTCACCCGTGATTGATTGATTGATTTGAATTATGCTGGCGTTCTAACGCCGCTACGTTGCAAAGCGAGATTCTCCTCTGTTTCATGTAAGTGACTTCAGATAAGGATTAGATTTATTTTATGCCTTTTTTAAAATTTCAGCTCAAGGTTTTGCTGGTGTTTAATGTACCACGATAACAGCCAGAACACGGCCCCTGGGGCACACCCTTGGAAATCGGGGGTTTATTCATGTAAGGCCATTGTCCTGAAATGAAGTACGCAGTTAGTGAAGGCCTATAATACTTAGGCCTGCGACGGAAATTCGGCTTGTGGCAGGTTAAGAGAAGAAGAGGGGTTGGGGGGGAAATGACGTCACAGAAAAGGAGTGCCTTAAGGGGCTTTGCTTAAGAAACTTAGTAGGAAATTTTCAAGGCAACGTTAGAACTTTTCCAAGTGATAGCGCGTAGTAGTGCGGTAATGACTGAAGAGTCAGAACGTTGTAACACACGCCAAATGTTACAGCAACCTGAAGAAAAAGCTTTGTAAAGGTTACCGTAGTAACCTTACCTAGTAGGCTACGTTAATTGAATGGGGGGTGGGGTTTATAGAAATAAAAAAATAAAGGTTATTATACCAAGCTAACCTACCTAACCTCGCCCTCCTGGATCCCCCCTTTGTAGAAAACATAAATTATAGGTTATTATAGTAAACCTACCAAACCTAGTAGGCTGCATTACCTGGCTGGTAATTAGAAAGGACAGAGTTAAAATAGCGTAACAGAAACTGTTATAGTTGACGAATGGGTTATGAACTGATCCAGCACAAGCAGACAGTCGTAATAGTTGGAAAGATGTAGGTCTAACCTGTGAAGATCATGTATGAGTCCCCCCACAGCCCCTCTGACGCTGAAGGAAACTTCTCAATTCCTTCTGAAACCCCCTTTTTCCTTAAAATTCCCGTAGGGTGCAGCCCCATTCTTCGAGGCCTGTCCTCAATTGTAATGTTGTATTGTAACACTTAGTGGGAATGCATTAATGTATAGGAGCAGTAATGCAATATACAGTAAGTTCTAATCGCCTTCTCAGCCCCGTGGCCTACCCCACCCAGAATCCCGCTTTCCCTAGGGGTCCTAACTTGTAGAATAATAACACAGCATTGGAGCAAATCACTCTGTCCTGGAGGTATACCCCACCCATAACCCCAACGGGTCCCCTACCTTGTTGGATGAAGTTCTGCGGTTAATTACAGGTTAATTACAGTCGTATGTGACAAAAACTAAAGGTAAAACCTTAATAAGCAACCAGAATACTGTAGAAAAAGTTAATTTACAAGGAAATCCCCAAAGCAGAGTTAGTACAGTACATAGTTTAACCTCAGTAATTATATGATAGGCAAAATCTAATGACACTTGGATTTCAGGAATGGCAGAATTGCCTATGCAAAATCACAAGAAAAATTCCTGTAAGGGGGAGTTGTGCTGCCAGTGCACCTCACCTGGTGCATTATAGGCATTACTTAAGGTTCTTTGCAGCATCCGTTCGGCCCCTAGCTGCTGCAACCCCTTTCATTCCTTTGAATGTACTCCATTCATAGGCTGTACTCTTCCATCTTACTTTCCACCCATTCCTAACAGTTGTTTGTTCCGACACAATATACAAACCCTCGGTCCTTTACATTAGGGATTACTTTCAGGCGTAGGCTGGAAACGGCCGTTGAACTTCAAACAAGGTGGTTAGGCAGTTAACTACTGTCCAGGAGGCGGGAGTACCGCCTGCCTGGATGTAAACATTCCAATTTGCTTTCGGCTGTCGTAGCGCTCGGGCGTTGTTCTTCGTCGCTCTCTGCCTGACAGCTATACTTCTTCTTTTTGGTGGGAAATTCTTTCTTTTTTTCATTAACAATGGAGAAATCATCTAAACCCTCCTATCCCCAGCGTGTGTGTCCCGGGGTAGGGGGTAAGAAATGCAATTCCTTTAGATCTCGAGTCGACGTGGACCCACACGCCCTCTGTACATCTTGCAGGGGACGTGTGTGGTCACGCGACGATCCCTGTAGTGAGTGTTGCTCTTGGTACTCCGAGCAATGAGGCAAGTTCGAAGGGAGGAGACGTTACCATCGTAAGCCTACCAAGGAGTCGTCCGAGGGAAATACGCCCCCAACGACTCCATTGGTGGCGAATGTGTCGGGCTCGTTTCTCCCTCCCGGCGAACTTCCCCTGCTTGCTCCCTCTCCCTCGGGTGAGGACTCCCCCTCCCCTTCCTCTTACGTTTCATCGTTTGTGGAAGGGCGCAGGGGAGAGTTGGACTGCGACATCCTCTCCGAAGTCTCTTCCCGTTCCGGAGGGGAGTTTTTCCCTCCGGAGAGAGTCGAGTCTTCGTGTACTGACCCGACTTTTGCTTCAGGTCCCGGACTGGATAGCCAGACACCGATATCAAGTTCATCCTGGCTGCACCTGGACCTACCTGGCTTGTCACTGGAGGGATTGGCTCCCCTGCCCCCCGCTCCAGTCATGACCCACTCGGCAACAACAGTCACTACTACATCCATCACCTTTTCGAGGTTTGCCCAGATGCCGGTATCAGTCGCATTGCATCTGGACACCCAAGTGTCGGCGTCACCTGCGGTGCAGCACGCTGTTCCACTGCCTCCCGGCTTCCTGGCTCCTTTCTCGCATGCTGGCCCCGCCTACATGGTGACGTCATCATTCCCTTATGTGACTGTCGCTGCCCCTTTTGCTGACCCTGGCCTGTCTACAACTGCTGTTCCTCGTCTGACTTTCCAGCCCGGCTCTTCGTCTGTTCCTGTCCCCATCCCGTCGACCCTGGCACGGCCCGACTTGAATCTCCACTCGGGAGGGGCGGCGCCTGCATTCCCGGCCCCGCCCACTTGTGTTCCTGGCTAACACGCGGCTCTCTCTACCCAGGTAAATGCTGGCCCGAGCTCCGCGGTCTCTGCCCGGGATGTGCCTTCTGCTGCAGCCCCTCCTGCTGTTCCTGAGTCTGCGGCCTCGCTTTCCTGGCTTGGGGACTTGACAGCGTTCCTGAAACAGATGGTGAAGAAGAAGAAGAGGTCTAGGAAGGTGTCGTCGTCTTCATCTTCATCTTCGTCATCATCGTCGTCTTCGTCTGCTGCTTCTTCCGCTTCTCCTTCCGAGGCTTCGCAGCCGAAGAAGAAGTCTGCCTCTCCCCCACCTAAGAAATCTTGCACCGAGACTTCTAAGGGTCTGCCTCCTTCCACAGGGAAGGCAGTGGGATCTCTCGTCGGCTCTTCCCGATCCTCAGATCAGGGAACTGCTGCCCCGGCCTCCGGGCCAGGGGCACCGGGAGCCAAGAGCGTGCAGACCAAGGTCAGCACTCCCCCCGCTGCACCTAAGAAACTTCCTGCATCTAAGGCCAGCGAGTCCGAGTCGGGCACTCGTTCGCGAGTTGCTCCGAGTACCCGGGTACCCCAGTCTGATACGGGAGAAACCTCTCGCCATACAGACCAGGGCGTGGGGCGAGAGAGAGAGCCGGGGCATGCAGGTGCTCCGTCTCTTCCTGCTGGCACTCCTTCAGGTGCCAAGTCAGGTTCCTGGGATAGTGCTTCAGCCCCGCGGGGCCGAACTCAAGGAGAGGTAGGGAAGAAGTCCCCTACTCAGTCTTCCCGAGAGGCTCCTGCCTCGAAGAAGACTGGGGCGCGTCCAGAGGACAGTGCAAGCTCGCGCCAGTCAGCTGCGTGTTCGACTCCTCCCAGTCCCCGGCCATGTCCGCGCAACCAGCCTGGCTCGGGGGAGGCGAGTGCGCGGCTCGACTCTCGCGAGCTGCTCCGCTCTCCTCGGGAGATCGCTTCACCTGGGCTGAAGCGGTCTCCTCGACCTGGGGGCTCGTCATCACCGCGGGTTGGTGACCGCTCTTGGCCCACTGCCTCTGCTGGTTCTGCCAGTAAAGCCAGTGGGAGCGCCCGATCTTCCTCGCCTGTCCCCTCCGCCCCTTCGGTTTCTTCCAGGGGGTGCGAGTCGGAGAGGAGGAGCTCTGGGGAGTGTTCTCCTCAGAGTTCTACTGCGTGGGGGTACGCACCTGGCTCGGTTCTTGGCTCGACCAGGTCCTACGCCCGCGTAGTTCAGGAAGATCCACGGGGGTCTGCCGAGGTTCTCCCTCCTGCAGGGAGAGTAGTTTGGGAGGACCGCACTCTGGAAGGACTCGAGGGTCCTCTGCCCCAGGATGCAGACACCCCCGAAATACAGAGGACTTTTGTGGAGGTTATCACGCTGATTCGTCAGCACAATGACCTCGGGGAAGGGACCACGGCCTCATCTGTGGATCGTCCGTCATGCCTCGAATCCTTCTGGGGACCCAAGAAGGAACCCAAGGCTTCATTGGGGCTGCCGTGGTCCACGTGTGCCGAGGGGGTACTCGACCAGGTGAACAGTCTTGTGTCTGGGCAAGACAGTTCGCTTCGTTTGAGCCACTCGGAGAAGCTTCTTCCTCCCCCTCTGCCTCGTCAGAAGCGTTTTTACGCTCCAGTGGAAGGGGCGTTGCTGACCAAACAGGTTGACCCGGACCTGACTCGTTTGGATCCGGGTCTGTCGTTGCAGCAATTGACTGCAGAGAGTATATCCCTCTCTCAGCCAGCTGCAACCCTGGAAGCCACCGCCATGGCAGCCTTCCAAGCAGTCTCCTGGCTCGATCTGTGGTCATTCACAGTATCGAAGGTAGCTGCTTCCTCAGGCGCTATTGTACCTGGGGAGGACTCCGCCTTTGGGAGACTGTGCCAGTCTGGGGGTAGGGCTATTTCCTACCTCGCCCACCAGACTGCAAACCTGTGGGCGAACCTTGTGCTAAAGCGGAGGGATGCCGTTCTCTC
Organism: Macrobrachium rosenbergii; assembly: GCF_040412425.1. Taxonomy (NCBI): domain Eukaryota; kingdom Metazoa; phylum Arthropoda; class Malacostraca; order Decapoda; family Palaemonidae; genus Macrobrachium; species Macrobrachium rosenbergii. The sequence goes on from NC_089785.1 coordinate 33,144,163, forward strand.
TCACTCTGCCAGGTCTGTAGGTCCCGAGTCAGCTATCGTCCTTCGGAATGGACCGTTGCTGGGTTCCTCCTCTCTCTTCCCTAGAGAGTTGGTGGACGCCGCGGTGGACAAGCGCCGTGCCGATGACAGCGACCGGCTTGTTCACCAGGCAGTGGCCAAGACCTCCAGGTCTTCGCACCCCACTGCGGCCAGGTCTTCGGGCCAGGCTGGCACTTCCTCGGCCCCTAAGAAGTCCCAGTCTTCGAAGGGGTCCCGAGGAAACACCCAGCCTTCTTCTGCCCCAAGAAGTGGGGGTCCCTCCCACCCTTTTCAGCCCACTTTCCAAGCCGGTAAAGGGGGCAAAGGGAAGAAGAAGGGGAAACGCTTGGCAGCGACACGGAGCCGAGACCTGGATAGTGGATGTCCTTCGGGAGGGATGTCTACTACCCTTCGAGTCTCGGCCTCCCCTCACCTACTCTCTGGTCCATCTCCAAACATATCTTCCAGGTTCGTCGAAGGACATCGCACTACAGCAAGAAGTGCAAGCCATGTTGAGCAAGGGTGCTGTAGAAGTCGTGTCGGACCATTCTCCAGGCTTTTACAGCCGCGTCTTTCTCGTAGAGAAAACCTCAGGGGGATGGAGACCGGTCATAGACCTCTCTCCCTTGAACCATTTCATTTGCCAGACTCGGTTCACGATGGAAACAGCGCAAACTGTGCTGGCCTCCATCAGGGAGAAAGACTTCATGCTTACGGTGGACTTGAAGGATGCATATTTCCAGATACCCATCCATCAATCCTCTCGCAATTACCTCTGCTTTGTCCTCGGGGAGTCGGTCTTCCAGTTCAGGGCACTTTGCTTCGGGCTCTCGACCGCTCCCCAGGTGTTCACGAGAGTATTCTCTCTCGTGTCAGCTTGGGCTCACTCGCACGGGATACGTCTTCTGAGGTATCTCGACAACTGGCTAGTCCTGGCGAGCTCTCGCTCGCATTTGCTACAGGACAGGGATCGTCTCCTCGAGTTTTGCCGGGATCTAGGGATCGTGGTAAATCTGGAGAAGTCAGATCTCACCCCCAAGCAGAGGACAAAGTATCTGGGCATGCTGATAGATACGGTGGCAGCGAAAGTCTTTCCCTCGGACTCTCGTATCAGCAAGTTCAGGCAGGCAGCACAGCTGTTCTTGTCACGGCAGGAGAACCAGCTCGGCAATGGCAAGTTGTCATCGGTCACCTGTCGTCTTTGGAGAAACTAGTACCTCACAGGCGTCTTCACCTGCGGTCTCTCCAGTGGAGACTAAAGGAGTATTGGTCCCAGTCCCAAGACCCCCAGTCCTTCCTCATTCCTCTTTCCGAGGAGGTGAGAAAGGACCTTCACTGGTGGTTAGACGACAGGAACCTCTTGATAGGAGTATCCTTGCATACTCCCCCTCCGGACATGCTTCTGTTCTTGGACGCATCGACCGAGGGATGGGGCGCACACCTGGAGGAGTTGCTGACTCCGGGAGTGTGGCACCGAGACGACGAGCACCTTCACATAAACATCCTAAACATCCTAGAACTCAAGGCGGCCTTCCTGGCCCTCCAAGAGTTCCAGGATCGAGTGATGGGACACTCCGTGGTACTGATGAGCGACAATACCATGGTAGTGGCATACGTCAACAAGAAGGGGGGACTGGTGTCCCACCAGTTTCACCAGTTGACGATGCAGGTGCACGAGTGGGCCGTGGCTCACTCGGTAGAGCTGTCAGCCAGGTACATTCCAGGCAAGAGGAATGTCGTGGCAGACAAGCTCAGCTGCCAGAGCCAGGTGGTAGGGACCGAATGGTCCCTCCATCAGGAAGTAGCGGAAAGGCTGTTCGACCTGTGGGGGCGTCCAGCCATCGATCTGTTCGCCACCCGGCACAACAGAAAACTCCAAGTCTTCTGTTCTGTCGTGCTGGACCCATGGGCCGCTGCGGAGGTCGCGTTCCAACACCCGTGGGACAATCTCGACGCTTACGCCTTTCCCCCATTCTGTCTGATTCGCCGAGTGATCAGCCGAGTGATGATCACCCCGAATCTCAGAATGACTCTGGTGGCACCGGTACCCGGACCTGCTAGCTCTCCTCTCCGAGGCACCGAGAGAGATCCCCCCCTGGCCCAACCTTCTGCGTCAGCCTCACGCAGAGCGGTTCCACCTGGCAGTGCATTCCCTGTGTCTTCACGGCTGGAGGTTATCCACCATCTCTTGCGAGCGAGAGGCTTTTCGCGCCGCGCAGCAACAGAGATGGCAGGATACCTCAGAAGATCCTCCGCAGCGGTATACCAGGTAAGGTGGTCCGTCTTCTGTGGTTGGTGTCGTCGAAGGGGTATCTCTCCGGTCGGAGCTACTGTTCAGCAGATTGCGGACTTCCTCGTCTTCCTTTGCCGAGAGAAGCTTCTCTCCGTTTCAGCTGTAAAAGGCTACCGCGCCGCACTCGGCCTAGTCTTACGGCTGAAAGGAGTAGACATCTCCTCCTCCTTCGAGATTTCTCTACTCACGAGAAGCTTCGAACGGTCTTGCCCACCCAGGGATCTCAGGCCCCCTGCATGGGATGTGACTCTCGTTTTAAGGAGCCTGACTCGTGCACAGTACGAGCCTTTACGAGAGTCATCAGACAGGGATCTGACCCTCAAGACCGTCTTCTTGCTTGCCCTGGCATCGGCGAAGAGAGTTGGCGAGCTTCACAGACTTTCCTTTGATGTTAAACACTTGAGGGGATGGGGATCAGTTACGCTCGATTTCATCCCGGATTTCGTAGCAAAGACTCAGAACCCTTCGGTCCCTGACGCACGGTTCGAGTCCTTCATGATCCCCTCCCTAGAGGACTTTGTAGGTAATGAACCAGATGCTACTGTGTCCTGTTAGAGTGCTGCGTCGCTATCTGAAGAGGACTCAGCACCTCCGGCCTGAGTGTCGACGACTCTTCGTTAGCACTGGCTCGGCCAAGAAAGAAGTGTCCAAGAACACCATCTTTTTGTGGCTTCGTGAGACGATAAGGAGAGCGTACTCTGCTGCAGGAGAAGACGACACCGGTACGCTTCGTCCGAGAGCTCACGAGGTCGGCAGCATTGGTCCGTCCCTCGCATTCCAGAAGAATATGTCGGTATCACAGGTGCTGAAGGTGGGTGTGTGGTCCCAACAGGCTACCTTCATCTCCTTCTACCTCCGGGATGTTGCACACAAGTCCTTGGACACTTTTTCCTTGGGTCCTGTGGTGGCTGCTCAACAAGTTGTGTAGCTTATCCAGCTCCTCTAACAGGACAGGTTGCATCTCGCCTATGTTGTACAGTTGTGATTGGGAGATTGAATGTTGAGTGACTGGCCTCTCTTCTTTCTCCCCATCCTGGCTCTCTTCCCACGGGCAGGGAGCGGACGTGCCGTTACAAGCTGGACCAGGCGATCGAGGCAGGTAAGCACATAACGGGAGCTCCCATTCTATTTCCGTTCAGGTTAATAGAAGCAACCCCACTCCTTCCTCTTGCAAGGGGAGGAAGGAGACCATGACTATGAGACAAACCCAATGCTTGTATTTGCCTTATTGTCATCCAACGTCAAATTCTTCCTAGCCTACTTTGCATGAACTGACGTTTCCTCTTTCATGCAAAGGGACCCAGAAGTCTGACAATTGATCCTGCGTTTCTTACAACCCGATCTTTTGTCAGAGGCAGTTTTTTCCCTTCCTCGCTCTCACGACCAGGAAGGGAAGACAAGGTGGTGAACTCCAGTCAGTTCAGAGAGACTTTATTAGATTCCTCCCTCCAATCAGTGAGCCTCCTAATGTAAAGGACCGAGGGTTTGTATATTGTGTCGGAACAAATAACGATTTTTAAAAGTAAGTTGTATTTTTCCTAACTATACAAACCCGAGGTCCTTTGCACTTTATGCCCACCTCATGCCACCCCTCAATCTGTACCTGGGCCGAAAGGCAAATTGGAATGTTTACATCCGGGCAGGAGGTACTCCCGCCTCCCGGACAGTAGTTAACTGCCTAACCACCTTGTTTGAAGTTCGACGGCCTTTTCCAGCCTACGCCTGAAAGTAATCCAAATGTAAAGGACCTCGGGTTTGTATAGTTAGGAAAAATACAATTTACTTTTAAAAATTGTTATATTGTGTGCGCAACTGTGAGGTTTTCCTCCTGTTACGCCTTTCAAACCTTTTTACTCTCAGTTCCCCTTTCAGCACTGAATAACCTCGTAGGTCCCAGTGCTTGGCCTCTGCCCTAAATTTTCTATTCCATTCCACTTCACAAGACAAGCAGCTAGAAAATAGGCGTCATGATCCGTGTGCATCATCATAGATGATCCCAAGGAGAGATATTAGCCTCTGTAAAAGCTTGAACATGTGGCATTGTTAGCAGGCTAAATGAATAGTTTGTTCATGAAACTTACCTGTCAGATATATATATAGCTGTATTCTCCGAAGTCCGACAGAATTCACAAAACTTACGACACACGCAGTGGGGAGTCCAGGTGGTTAGTACCCATTCCCGCCGCTGGGAGGCGGATATCAGGAACCATTCCCATTTTCTATTCAGATTTTCTCTGTCGCCGGTGTTGTCAACACCTGTTGTCTGCACCTCCGTCATAGGATTTGCTTTTTGCTTAAGTATCTGATTGTCTTTTGGTATTTTGACTTTGGATCGGTAGATCGGCATACGCTTTTTTGACTTTTCTTTGGTTTTGATTTGATTTGAATTAGACTATCATTATGTCTGGGTCTAGCTCTGCTAGTTACCGTGTGTGTGATGTCTGAGTGTAAGGTGAGGTTGCCGAAAGCTGCGGTTGACCCTCACACTGTATGTTCTAACTGTAGGAAGCATATATGCATGTTGAATGATAGGTGTGATGAATGTGCTTCTTTGACTGAAAATGAATGGAGAGCGTATGATAAATATGTGAGGAAGTTGGAGCGTGATCGACTGAGGAGGTCTTCCTCCAGGAGTGCTTCTCTTTGCGGAAGTGTTGATGTCGGCCCTAACTCCCCTGTACCTTTAGAACCTAACCCTGTGGTTTTGTCTCCAGCCCCTGAGATCGTGCCAGTGGAGACTAATATGCTTTCCGCCATGATGGAATCGATTCGTGCATTAGAATCTAAGGTGTCAGCTCTCCAAGAAAAGTGTTGTGAAGTGACTAGTGCCCCCAGTGTAGTGGAGGGGGCGTCAGACCGGCCCCATCATGCCTCTAGGCCTGGACCTCTGCTGGACTCCCAGGACTCAGGGAGAGAGCATGTCGAAAGCCGAAGGAGGGTGACGGGGAACCCCCACCGGTCTGGCGTCCCTTCGGCAGGTCCTGAAGACGTTTCCCAGGCTGCCCAGGCGCGAGCTCGTGCTCGTGTCCTGAAGGACTGCTTCTCGTCTTCTGACACGTCCTCCCCACGCAGGGGTTGGAACCGTCAGGTAGACTCTCGCCCTCTTAAGAGAAGCTTTAGGGAGGAGGACGCTTCACGTCCTCTCTCTCCTACTCTGTGCTCCTCGCCAGAGTTTGTGGATGCGTTCCCCCCGCAAAAGAAGTACAGGACGTCATCCGAAGAAGACGTGTTTGAGCGCCCAAGTCGCTCCAGAGACAGAGCTCTCCCTCCTCAAGAGAAGAGGATTAGGACGTCCCCTCGTCCCTCTTCCTCCAGGTTACGTAATTCTCCAGAGAGAGAGGCGTCACCAACGAGGACCCTTATTGTCTCCATGCAGCAGCAACTCTCCTCATTCATTGCAGAGAGAGAGTCCAGGTCCCGTACTCGTCGGAAGGATGTTAGACTTCCAGTGAAGAGATCTAGGCGTTCTCCTTCTCCTGCTCCTCGTTCGTCACCTTCGTCTGCTTCGCCTGCTCGTCGTGGAAGGAACTCTAGACTCTCGTCCCCGGAGGGTGTTGAGGAGGACCGTCTTGACGTCACCCCAGGACGTCCTCCTCTCCCTTCTCGTTCTAGACGTCACGTTCACCTTTTTGTTGATGACGCTCGTCAGGCTCCCATACGTGACGCTCTAAGGGACGATCCTGACGTTCGTCATGCTGCCAGACGTGACGCTCTAAGGGACGATCATGACGTTCGTCATGCTGCCAGACGTGACGCTCGGTTGGACGCTCAAGAAGCTCGTCATGCTGCCAGACGTGACGCCCGATGGACGTTCATGACTCCCTTCAAGACGCTCCACCTGCCGTTGCTGTCGTCTCTCGTGTGGTTCCTGGTTCTCCTGCTGCTTTGCACGCCAGTTCCTCTTCCAAGCAGAGGTCCCTGCGGCGTGTTTCCTCTCCAACTTCTCTCTGCACTTCCCCGCCCGATGTTGGAGATAGACTCAAGGACTCGGAGTCTGAAGAAGAGATTAAGGATCAGTCCTCGTCGTCGGACTACCAGATTCTCGTCAAGCTTTTGAAGGAATTGTTTCCCGACAAGTTTCTGCCGGCAGTACCTCTCTCTCCTCCTTCTCAACTGACTTCGACTAAGTCTAGGAAAGCCCCGGGATTTCTGAAGATGACTAAATCGCTTTCCACTAAGCGGGCCTTCAAGAAAGTCCATTTGTGGATGGACTCCCGCAAAGCTCAAGGAAAGTCTTCTTTCGCCCTTCCCCCTTCAAGGCTCTCGGGTAAAGCGGCGATGTGGTATGAGACCGGAGAAGACTTAGGCTTACGTCTTCCTTCCTCATCTAAGGGAGACTTCGCCTCTCTCGTTGATTCGAGTAGGAGGTCTCATCTGTCGACGGCCAAGGTTCCCTGGACTCTTACGGAGATGGACCATCTTTTGAAGGGCCTTTTCAAGACGCTAGAAGTTTTCAACTTCCTTGACTGGTGCCTTGGAGCTTTGGACCTTAAGTCGCGGAGTCAGGACTCGATCTCCTTGTCGGACCTTTCGAGCATCTTGTCTTGCATGGACAAGGCGGTCCGAGATGGTTCTGATGAATTGGCCTCGCACTTTGCGACTGGAGTGCTCAAGAAGAGGTCACTCTTCTGCGGTTTCGCCACGAAGTCCGTCTCCTTGGCACAGAAAGGAGAACTGTTGTTTGCTCCCCTTTCTAGTCATCTTTTCCCGGCTTCGATGGTAAAGGACATCGCTGCAAGCTTGCAAGAGAAGACCACACAGGACCTGTTGGCACAGTCATCGAAGCGCCCTGCGGTTCCCGTGACCTCGACGACGTCAACCCGTCAGCAGTCACCCAAGATGAAGAAGCCCTTTCGTGCCGGATCATCTTCAAAGCCTTCTTCCCGAGGAAAGAACCTCTCGAGAGGAAAAGCCCTTGCTAGAGGTAGGGGCAAGAAGTGATGTGATTCTCCTCCAGATACCGGTGGGTGCCAGGCTTCTTGCGTTTGCCGAGGCCTGGAAAGTGAGAGGGGCAGACAGTTGGTCCCTTTCGGTTTTAGAGAAAGGATACAAGATCCCTTTCCTTTCTCCCCCTCCCTTAAGCCTTTCGCCCTTGGACCTCTCTCCGTCGTACAGTCCAGAGAAACAAGAGATCCTGTACGACCTGCTGCGGCAAATGCTCGTCAAGAGAGCAGTAGAACAGGTCTTAGACCTGGATTCCCCGGGCTTCTACAACAGGCTGTTCCTGGTCCCGAAACAGTCGGGAAGTTGGAGACCTGTGCTGGATGTCAGCAGCCTGAACCGCTTCGTCGTGAAAGAAACTTTCAAGATGGAGACGGCTCAGTCTGTTCTAGGAGCCTTAAGACCAGGGGATTGGATGGTATCCCTCGACCTTCAGGACGCGTACTTCCACGTACCGATACATCCTCAGTCAAGGAAGTTCCTGAGGTTCGTCTTGAAGGGAAAGGTGTATCAATTCAGAGCTCTTTGCTTTGGCCTGTCCACAGCTCCCATGATTTTCACCGTCATCATGAGGAATGTAGCAAGGTGGCTGCATCTGACAGGCGTACGTGTGTCGCTCTACTTGGACGACTGGCTGATTCGAGCGTCATCGAGGGAGAGGTGTCTGGAGGATCTACAAGCAACTTTGAACCTGACGAAAGAACTCGGCCTGCTGGTCAACTTCGAAAAGTCACACCTGACCCCAACACAGTCCATCGTGTATCTGGGGATTCAGATGGACTCAGTGGCTTTTTCGGGCTTTTCCGTCCCCGGAACGTCAACAGCTGTGCTACGGAAAAGTCCTAGCCTTCCTAGGGAAAGAAACATGTTCGGTGAGGGAGTGGATGAGTCTGCTGGGGACCATTTCCTCACTGGAAAAGTTTGTTTCCCTAGGGAGACTACATCTCAGGCCTCTTCAGTTCTTCCTGCAAGACAACTGGGAAGACAAGGAAAATCTCGAGTTGTCTCTCAAACTTTCCCTCGAGGTGAAGGAGCATCTCAGGTGGTGGTTGGATCCTCGAAGCTTTCAGAAGGCGTGTCCTCAGCCTTCCGAACCCCGACCTAGTGTTGTTCTCCGGCCAGCGTCAATGTCGGGGTGGGGAGCAACATTGGGGAAGAGAGAAGTGTCAGGCACCTGGAGAGGGGAACAGGTGACCTGGCATATCAATATGAAAGAATTAGGGGCGATTCTTCTAGCCCTTCGATTCTTCGAAGATCAAGTGTCCGGTCGCACAGTCCAGGTAAACGTGGACAATACCACAGCTCTAGCTTACCTGAAAAAAACAGGGAGGCACTCATTCTCGTTCCCTGTTCGTCCTTGCGAAAGAGATCCTGTTGTGGGCGAGTTCCAGGAACGTTACGATCCTGACGAGGTTTGTAGCAGGCGTTCAGAACGTGAGAGCGGACCTGCTAAGTCGTCGTCATCAACTGCTCCCGACAGAGTGGACTCTGAACCAGGAGGTGTGTCAAAAACTGTGGGGTTTATGGGGTCGACCCTTAGTAGACCTGTTTGCAACATCGAAGAACAACAGGCTTCCGCTCTACTGCTCTCCTGTCCTGGATCCAGGAGCAGTATCAATAGACGCCCTTCTTTGGGACTGGTCTCGTCTGGACCTATACGCTTTCCCTCCCTTCAAGATCCTGGGAGAAGTGGTCAGGAAGTTAGCGTCGTCGCAAGACACAAGGATGACCCTGATCGCTCCGTATTGGCCTTACAAGGAGTGGTTCCCGGAGGTAATGTCGCTACTGGTAGACTTTCCGAGGGTGTTGCCTCTTCGTCCAGATCTACTCAGACAGCCCCACTTCGAACGATACCATCAAAACCTCTCCGCTCTCGGTCTGACTGCGTTCAGACTATCGAAATGCTGGCGAGAGCGAGAGGTTTTTCGAAGCAGGTGGCAAGAGCGATCGCGAGAGCCAGGAGAACATCTTCGATCGCGGTTTACCAGTCGAAGTGGGCCGTATTTCGACAGTGGTGTAAACGCAGAGGGATTTCCTCTTCCTCGACCACTGTGAGCCAGATTGCAGACTTCCTTCTTTTTCTTAGGGAAGTTCCGAAGCTGGCAGTCTCCACTATTAAGGGATATAAGAGTATGTTGTCGGCGGTCTTTCGGCACAGAGGAATAGATATCGCCAACAATACGGACCTGCATGACCTCATTAGGTCGTTCGAGACGACTAAGGTGCATCAGTATTTGGTTCCATCTTGGAATTTGGACGTAGTTCTTAAGTTCCTGATGCAAAGCCCCTTTGAACCCCTTCATGCTGCTTCTTTGAGGGACGTAACAAAGAAGACGTTATTTTTAGTTGCTCTCGCTACTGCAAAGAGAATCAGTGAGATTCATGCAATATCCAAGTTAATTGGTTTTAAAGGATACGATGCGGTGTTCTCTCTTCAACCGTCGTTTCTTGCCAAGAATGAGAACCCGTCTCACCCCTGGCCCAAGTCCTTTGAAATGAAAGGTTTGGCGGGTATTCTGGGTCAGGAACCAGAAAGATTGCTATGCCCTGTTCGGGCTCTAAAGTTCTACTTGGACAAGACGAAAGAGTCAAGAGGTTTTGCGGATAGGTTATGGTGCTCGGTGAGAAGACCTGACGTCCCCATGTCAAAGAATGCGCTGGCTTTCTTCTTGAGGTCCACCATTCAAGAAGCGCATAAAAGTTGTCAGGAGAGTGACTTCGAACTTTTGAAAGTTAAGGCGCATGAGGTTCGGGCTGTTGCAACGTCAGTAGCCTTTCAAAAGAACATGGCTCTGAACGATATTATGAATGCCACCTATTGGAGAAGTCATTCTGTGTTCGCCTCTCATTACCTAAAGGACGTAAGAACAGTGTATGAGTCTTGCTGTTCATTGGGACCTTACGTTTCGGCTGGTACGATCTTGGGGGAAGGAGGCAGTACCCATCCTATCCTGTAATGTATGGTTAGGAATAGTTTTTAAAAAAATTTTTGGTTGTGTTTTTATGGTTGTGGGGTAGACTGTGGGGGCAGTCTTCCTTTTCCTTAGTTTTTAACTAGTCACGATGTTTGGTAGGCCAGGTGGTTATTTTTGTCTCTTTGCTTCCTTCTTGAGGGCTATGATCTGGTCACATAGTGGTCACGTCCCCGTTGGCAGATCATCTGGAACTCTCCAACCATATAGGTCTCTACCTCGTTGGAAACTCCAGTAAAGCAGACGCAGACTTGGGGTGACAGTAATCACGAAGTCAGCTATGCTAAAAGGTAAGGAACCAAGATGTGTAATCATCTACATTGTTTTGTTTCTCAATCCTATGCTGTCTCTGCCCACCTCCAATGGTGCGATTCAGCTATATATATATCTGACAGGTAAGTTTCATGAACAAAATGATATTTTAATGATAAAATAAGGTTTGTTCATACTTACCTGGCAGATATATATTCGTAGTGCCCACCCTCCTCCCCTCAGGAGACAACGGCACTATGAAAATCTGAATAGAAAATGGGAATGGTTCCTGATATCCGCCTCCCAGCGGCGGAATGGGTACTAACCACCTGGACTCCCCACTGCGTGTGTCGTAAGTTTTGTGAATTCTGTCGGACTTCGGAGAATACAGCTATATATATATCTGCCAGGTAAGTATGAACAAACCTTATTTTATCATTAAAATATCATATTATTTAAATATGGAAATGGGATCTGCCCTTTCATGATTTTTCAGTGGCAAGAAAGAAGGTTCTGTTAACCCTCGGGAGGAAGCTTTCATATTGGGGAGTGGTAGCGGGGTTAGAGAATGTCAGGATAAACTTAATCCCTTGCAAAAAATGTATATGAGCAGAAAATTCACACTACTAGACCCACCCGGTCAAAAGAGAAGTGGTTTTAAAGAAATTTGAAGTGGTTTTAAAGAAATGTAAATCTGAGTAACATAAGAAAAATCCTAGCATTTAGTGTATGATAAATTAGACAGAATGCTAACCAGTACTGTACTTACGAAATACAACAGTAGTTTAAGCTCGTATCAGCTATTGCAATTTGACCAGTTCATTGAAAAGTGCCTCCATTTGGATAATAATTACTTTACCTATTTTACCTTGTCACTAGTAGGTTGTCGTTTTTATTTTGAAAAGTAAATTCATTCTCCTTGTATAATTCTGAGTATCATTGGCTGTTACTCTCAGAAAGGAGGCAGTAACCTTACTAGTTAACTATCAAAAAAATGATTTTCACTAATGTATTAGAATACAGATCAGTTTTGCATTTGGCTGATTAACTGAAAGTCGATTCTTTCAACAGGTTCTCTGTGCAGACGTGGGAATTTATTATTTGAAAATGTCTTACCGGGAAATAAGAAGTAAGTAAAAGTTTCGCTCGCTGATTAAGGTTTTTTTTTTCTTTTGCTCTGCAAGGGGTATTGCAAATTTGGAATTTTTTATGTGGAAAGAAAATTTATAAGTTCCTGTGGGAATCTAAGCCGTGACCTTTTATGTAGGATAATTCCCCAGTGCAAGCTGAAATGGTCGTTGAACCTTATTACTGTACAGTATAATAAGGTGGTTAATTGCTACCTACCATAAGCTAGTTATTTTTTTTTTTTTCTCATTTGTGTTTGATAGTGGATGTCTGCTGTGCTTGTCTGTGATTGCTTTGTTGAAGCTACGTAAATATTTATTTTTATATAGGTAACTTACCCAGTAATTACTTAGCTAAGGGTTTCTACTCGAACGGCTGCTTAAATTTTGAATTCCTTGGTAGCAATTTGTTTGTTTTGTGTAGGTGACAAGACCCTGCCCACTTTTGGGGTAAGACAGAGGAACAACTAAGCCAATAGCTCAATTTGTTTCTGCCGCTTGTATTGTCCACACATGGTGTTGACTAAGCAGCTTGGTTTTGAAATTTGTTTTGTTCCGACACGATATACAAACCGTTAGTCCTTTACATTAGGAATTACTTTCAGCGTAGGCTGGAAACGGCTATTAAACTCTTGAGCAAGGTGGTTAGGCAGTAACTACCTCCAGGTAGGTGGGAATACCCGCCTGCCCGGAAGTAAACGTTCCAGTTTGCCTTCGGCCATCATGCGTTGCAGACATGGTTTTGGATCTCTTTGCCTGACTGTCGTTAAGCTCTTATTATCCCAGTGGGATCTTTCTGTATTGTTGTGTATATATTGTGTGTGTTTGATATTTATTAATACAAACCCACGATTTGTGATAACCTTGCATAAGCCGTCATTCCCCTGCATCTGTGTCTCAGGTTTGACGACCAAGGGCGTATTTAGAGAAGTGTAACCGAGTGGTAATGCTTCTCTTCCAGTAGCCCTTCATTTAGATACTGAACGCATTCCCCTGTACGTTCAGAGATATTAGAGTGGGACGTGATATCTTCACTCCCCTACATTGATCGGGACGTAAGATTTCGCTTCCCATCTTGGGCTCCCACCCTCCGTGTACAAGGGGCATCACTACTTCCTTCCTACTTGTGCTGAGTGTTGTTTTTGCCGCCTGTGTTTAGAGTTGCGAGGGGGGTGGTCGTGGGCGTTGTTGGTAAGTTCCGCTTCCACGGCGCCCTTGGTGGCCTCCCCTCCGTCCTTCTCTCTCCCCATAGATTCTTCCTTATATCTCCTTCGGTAGAGATCTCTCTCCTTCACCATCTTCTTTTGCTCGTTGGGTGAAGACCGCAAGGGGGCGGGGGCCGCGGGCAGTCGGGCAACCTCTTCTAGGTGCTTCCTCTCGCTGCGTTGGGCAGTTGCCCTCGTAACGAGAGGAGTCTCCCTCTACTAATCATCTTTGCTTTTTCTTTCAGGTTGACAGTGAACATCGCAGATGCAGCAGTAGTTGGCTGGATAGCTCAGGGATATCTTGCATGATGGAGTCCCGATGTTCATTCATTGTTGCTTTGGGACCGATCACAGTACCTGGTTGGAATGACAGTTCCACGTTGGGATCGTACTGACTTTTTCCGCTGATGTGGATCGATCGCTGCCATTACTGGCCTTCATGTATGCCGTAGCACTGCTGTTTCCTGTGTTATGCTCCTGTTAACTCGACGACAGTCTCTGGGCAGCTCTTCCTGGTCGCCTGCCGAAGCTGCCCTGATCATTCCTGTCGCTGCTGGTGACTGTCATGTGACGTTCCTGGCTGTTGCGGTAGCTCCTGTCTTCCGAACCGCTTCCGTAGCTCTCGCATCAGCTGTCTTGATCATGCTTGTTGCTTCTCCTGGTGGTCGTGCCCGGGACCGCTTCCATTGTGTTCCACCTAGCTGCCCTGGAGGTTACGATGTCCACCATTCTGTAGAAGTTGTCGGAGAGAAGGTGAAGGAAGTCGTCCGGGGGAAGCGATGTTCCTGGCTGTTGCTATAGCTCCTGCCTTTCAAACCACTGCTGTAAGTCCTACATCGGCTGTCCTGATTGTGCCTGCTGCTTCTCCTGGTGGTCACGTCCTAGGCTGCTTTCGTTGTGTTCCTGCCTAGCTGCCCTGGAGGTTACGATGTTTCGTGTCCACCAGCCTGTAGAAGATGTCGGAGTGAAGGTGAAGGAAGCTGCCCGATGGAATTAGCCGCTGTCTTCTTCAACTTATTTTCGATTCCGTCTTCTGCTGCCTCTTCCCTTCCTCTCCCAAGGTCCAAGGGCGTCCCGGAATCCGGACAGACCTCCGCAGCTGAAGAGAGGAAGGCTGCTGCTTTACCCTTGGTGTCCTTGGACATCTAGGGACTGCCTCCTTCCAAGGAGGCAGTGGGTCTCTCGTTGTCCCTTTCCGACCTTCGGGTTAGGAAACTGATTCACATACCCCTGGGTTTTGTGTTTTGGGAGCCGTGGGCGTGCAGACCTCGGTTTGCGATCCCATTCCCAGTCCTGGAGGTTCTACCTCTAAGACGGGAGCTGCTTCGGATGCTTGTTCGCGAGCCGCTCCGAGTGCTCAAGATTCTATGGAATATCGAGTATCCTGATCTGGTCTGGAGAGTACTCTCCCTGGCCCAGTTCGGGAGCAGTGCGAGAGAAAGGGCCGAGGCACCCAGGTGTCTGAGCTCTTCCTGCCGGCACCACAAGCGCTCTTCGAGTGCTTGCCAGTGCTCGGTCGGGTTCTCAGCCTGGTGTCTCAATCCTATCGGTTCGAACACCAGAAGCAGGGAAGAGATGCCCTTTGGAAGTCCTACAGGACTTTTAAGGGACTGACTCTCTTCTGGGAGACAAGTTTCTCTCATTGGCTCTTCCTGTCCTCGGGCAGGAGCTGATTCTCACTCTCCTATGGGGTCTCGCGTTTCGGGAGCTGCGAGAGTGCGGCCTCGAGAGGCCACTCCCCTCATTGCCAGTCTTGGAAGTCTGCATCTAAGACTGGTTCCGTGCCTGGCTCTTGTTGATTTCTTAGGAAACAAAGCAGCCGCTCCCGATTTTTGGGAGTCTCGTGGGTCACTCAAATTCTATGAATCACGAGCGCTATGCTGACGAGGGGCACAGGATGGGAGAAAGTGCTGAGACACCTAGGTGTCTGGGTGCCGAGATGCCAGGTGTCTCGATACTGCCTGCCAGCTGCTTTGGTTGCTTGGCCGGGTTTCATCCTCATGTCTTGAACCTTAGGGTTCGAGCATGCAGGAATTCCCCTTTGAACCTTCTTCTCGAGGGTCCTTGGCCTTGAAGAAGTTTAGAGTTCGGGAAACTAGCACTAGTTCATGGCAGACGAGTTCTGCCCTGTCCAGTGCCGATTGTGTTTTTACGCAGGCACTCGCTCCCTTGGCGGGTTGGCTTCATCTAGCAGGGGTGAAGATCTTGCTTTATTTAGACGACTGGCTACTTTGCTCTCCCATGAAGGAATGATGCATGGGGGACTTACAGAAAACAATTTGCATGACGCAAGAACTAGGACTGTTACTGAATCGCCAGAAATCACAGCTGACTCCCACTTAGAGAATTCTATATTTGGGGATTCAGATAGACTCCCTGAGTTTTCGGGCTTCGCCGTCCCCCAAGAGAGTGGAGGACTGCTTAAAGAAGTTTTACCTGTTTCTCTCCCTTCGTTCGTGCTCAGTAATTCAGTGGATGAGTCCCCTCAGCACCCTGGCCTCATTGGAGCAGTTTGTAAGGCTGGGGAGACTACACATGAGGCCACTAGTTTTACCGAAGAGCCTGTTGAGATCGGAAAGTACATCAAGATCTTCACTTCTTTCCAATCACAGCAGAGATAAAGGAGGACCTGCATTGGTGGAGGTCTGAAGAAAGATTGTCAGAAGAGAAATCTCTTCTCCCAATGAGCCCCGACCTAGACTTCTTTTCCGATGCGTTGGATCCAGGTTGGGGAGCGCTCCTTGGGAACCGAAAAGTCTCAGGAAGGTGGTCCCCGAAGTAGAAACATCTTCACATCAACCTAACAGAATTGAAGGCAGTTTACCTGGGACTCAGACATTTTGCAACAGAATTCTGCAACAAGATGATCATAGTGCTTGCAGACAACACCACAGCCTTGGCCTAGATAAAACATCAAGGGAAACTCACTTGTTCTCTCTGCACGAGATAGCGAGAGACCTGTTGTGCTGGGCAGATCAGAACTGAACCCAGTTGGTCACGAGGTTCATTCAAGGCAGATGCAATGTCCTGGAAGACATATTGAGCCACCAGAATCAGGTCCTTCCGATGGAATGGACGCTGGACCATCATGTTTGCTCCAGCCTGTGGAGTCTATGGGGACAACTAACCCTAGATTTGTTTGCTACATCTCAGAATCACCATCTATCTCTGTTCTGCTCCCCTGTCCTGGACCCTCTCGCATGGGCAAGAGATGTGATGATCCAAGATTGGTCAGATTTGGACCTTTACACCTTCCCACCATAAGGGAAGTCCTCAAGAAGTTCCGCTCTCACAACAACGTAAAGATGACTGTGGTGGCTCCCTTTTGGCCACAAAAGGAATGGTTCCCAGAACTTCTAGATCTCCTCATAGACTTTCCAAGGCTCCTCCCTGCTATTCCAAGTCTTCTCGGACAACCACACTGCAGGATATTCCATCAAGTAGACTTGTCTGAGCAACAACAACAAGCTCTACCAGGCAGAGTGGAAGGTATTTAGGATTTGGCGCAGAAGAAATGGTGCTTCACCTTCTCAGACATCTATCCCTCAAATAGCGGACTTTCTTCTGCATATGAGATCTTCACAAAGACTGCAGAGAGAGAGAGAGAGAGAGAGAGAGAGAGAGAGAGAGAGAGAGAGAGAGAGAGAGAGAGAGAGAGAGAGAGAGAGAGAGAGAGAGAGAGAGAGAGAGAGAGAGAGAGAGAGAGAGAGAGAGAGAGAGAGAGAGAGAGAGAGAGAGAGAGAGAGAGAGAGAGAGAGAGAGAGAGAGAGAGATTATCTCTTTAATCTCTCAAGGAATGTTAATCCATTTCTCTTTAAGCAATGGGCAACAAAAAATTTATGTTTGTTTTTTGTCTTCCAAAGATGTACTTTTATGTTTTTAAAACACTATGAATTAAGTATCTATTTATCTAGCTATCTATTTATTTCTCACATTGTACCATTTGGAGAGAGAGAGAGAGAGAGAGAGAGAGAGATTTTTCAGTATACGTATCCTTTGTACTTTGTAGTGGTTGGCAACACTGACCACCCAACCCTTGCTGTCAGGTTACTTGACATATTTGACAGGCAGGTTCACCCTACCCCATGAGCTCCAAGACTCAGGAAAAAAGATTGGGGGTGATTGATTGTTTACATTTTTTCATTTATAGTACTTACTATAGAAATGCATAAGATCCTACTCTACTGCAGTATGGCTCTGCAGTTAAGTAACTAGCACTCTTCACATAGTTTTTGAAGCTACAGCAATGATGCGGCCGCATTGGCCCCGGGGAAAGTATTTTGTTGGAACCAGACTCACAGGCCCTTAACTTTCATCCCTAAGGTCTGTGTTTGTCTGAGACCAGTACTCCGTCCACATTCGGTTTCCTGGTCTTTGAGTAATGTATCGGAGTTAGCTTCGGTAACCAACAATCATCTTGTTCTTACCTTTCCTTGTTGGGGAAGACCCAAATTTTTAATCAGCTTAGCTTCTAGTGCTAGTTTTCATGTACTGTCTGCCCTGTCTAGCAGAACCAATCATTTCGGTTTCCCCTCATCAGGGGTAGTGATGCGAATTCCTCACCCTAACTTTCTATCTACAGTTGAGGGTCCTCATTTTCAGTGGTCACCTTGGAAAGTACTCCCCTTTCACAAGGTCTGTCTTTGTGCCCAGTTTTCTCCTTACAGGCTTTTTTAAACATCTAACTTACCTGGTAGTTATATATATAGCTTAAGTCCCTGACGTCACGGCAGAATTTCAAAACTCAGCGGCAATCGCCGATCGGTGGTAGTCAGGTGAACCACCTGTGCGCCCTCTACCCAGGTACCTGGAACCATTCCAACTATTCCTCAGATCTTCCCTGCCGCTGTGTCGGTAACATCGATGGAATTTCGCTCGTAGCCTGTGTTTTTTTCACAACTTATTTTGGTGAAGTACACTTTGGCTTGGCTTTCGCTTGTTCGCTTTTGGATTTTCTTATAACATATCTGACTTCATCGAGTGTGAAGATGTGTGTGGGGGATGCAAGCGGCTTGCTAAAAGTCTCCTTGGATCCCCACTTAGTATGTCTGAAGAACGGGAATGAAAGACCGGCTCAGAAGAGCCAAGAGTACTGTTTCTCACTCTTCTTGATATAACCAGGAATAGTTAATTCTTTTCCCCGTGATAACTATCCTATTGATCCTTCTCCCGTAGTGGTAGTCTCTGAACCCCTACTGAAACAGGTAAGGACCCAATACTTAATGATTTGTTGGCTGCCATTCAGACCCTGGCCCAACAGGTAAAATCCCTCTCAGAAGACAGGGATAATATGTGATCGATAATAAGAGATCTAAAAATACAAGTGTTAATATGTTGTTAGTGCAAGTGCAGTGGAGGTGCGACGACCGCTCGGTCCTGTTGTGCTCCTAGTCCTAGACCTCTTCCAAGCTCACCAACCCCTGTGAGAAGGAAAGTCGACAGACGAAGGGAGGCAAGAGGCTTTAGCTACCGAGCAGTTGTCCCCTCGAGCGTACCTGTTGACGTTTCCCAGGACGCTCACCCTCGCCATAGGAAAGGCGAGGTTAAAGTGTTTTTTCGTCCATTGGTTGCTGTACGTCAACCGGAGGAAGCTTTTGACCGATGTCGCACAGGCGGCCAGTTCTCAAGTAACCTCTAGGTTTGACGGGACAGCGAAAGTTAGAAGTATGGATGCCAGGACGTCGAGCGTTGAGAAGCTGGACGCCAGGACGTCGAGCGTCGAGAAACTGGACGCCAGGACGTCGAGCGTTGAGAAGCAAGACGCCAGGACGTCAGGCGTCATGAAGCTGGACGCCAAGACATATAAGCTTCAAGAAAATGGACGCCAATACGCCAGGCGTCAAGAGACTAGACACCTGGACGCCAGGCGTCAAGATGATACTTTGAAAGACGTCGCTACTTCCGTCTTCGTAAAATCGGAAGAAGAGAATGATAATATCTCGCATTCTCCTGTGAATCCTATTGTAGAGATTTCTGACGAAGACAATATAAAAGGCCATCAGCTTTTATCAGACTTGAAAAGGCTTATGAAGCTATTTTCGGAAATTTTTCCCAGAGAAATTTATCCTGACTGCTCCTCGTTCCCGCCTTCAGAATTTACTCTTGTGAAGGCGTCTAAGAGGGCAGCATTTATTTGAAGAATGGATACTTTCGAAGGAGAAACAATGAAAGACAGCCTTTGTTTTTTCCTCCAACCAAACTAGCTCAAGGTCTAGCGTTTTAGTATCAAACTGGAGAATCGTTCGGGCCTCGAAATACCTGCCCCTTCCCAGGAACTTTCTCGAATCTTGTTGACTCTTCTCGTCAGTGGCCATGGGGAAGACGAAGTTGTTGGTCGATATCAGAATTGGACCACCCCTCAAAAGAATTTGGAGATTTAGTAAGGAAGATGGAATTATTCAACACGACTGACACCAAGAACTCATATATCTGATGTCGTGTATGGATAAAGGACTCGGAGATAGTTCCAACGAATCAACTGCACCTTTCTCAGCGGGACTCCTGAAGAAAAGGGCCCATCTTTGCTCTTTCCTGGCTAATGGGGTCACGTCCAATCAAAATTAGAATTGATTTATACCTCTTTTTTTTTCCTCTCACCCCTTCTCTCAAGGTTTGGTATAGAGGCCTTTTCATCTTTGGCCCAGAAAACCACGTAAGATTTAAGATCTAAAACAGTAAGAAAAGTCCTACCTACGACTTTCATCGCTAAAAAGAGTAAGGCTGAGGTTCCTGTGTTCAGGTATCTCAGCTCTTTAAATGGTCGGCCCTCCGATAGAGGTTCCTCTAGGGCGGGTAGATGAATGACAACGAGAAGAGGCTCTACACAGGGAAGAAGGAGGACCTGCCTTTCTTCTCCTGCAGACTGCGGTAGGAGCCGGACTGTCCAGCCTGAGTAGGCCCCCTCTAGTAACAAGACAATTCGACCTTTCTGCCAAATGCAACGACAGAACCAAGGCAAAGGTTCTACAGCAACAAGTGTCTATGATGTTGCAAAAGGAGACCAGACAGAGAGTTCAGGATCCGAATTCCCCAGAATTCTACATTCGGTTATTCCTGATCTCCAAATGCTTGGGGGGTTAGAGACCGGTGTTAGACGGGATTGCACTCAACTTTTTTTGTGCAATAAACAAAGCTCGCTATAGAAACGACAAAATCGGTTCTAGCAGCGGTCAGACAGCATGACTGGATGGCCTCACTGGACCTCCAGGATGCGTATTTTCACGTCCCCATGCACCCGATCTCCAAGAATTTTCTGAAGTTCGTCCACGGGAAAGGTTTTATAGTTTGTCTCTCTCTTTCGGCCTAAACAGACAAG
Source organism: Macrobrachium rosenbergii (assembly GCF_040412425.1). Taxonomy (NCBI): domain Eukaryota; kingdom Metazoa; phylum Arthropoda; class Malacostraca; order Decapoda; family Palaemonidae; genus Macrobrachium; species Macrobrachium rosenbergii. The sequence goes on from NC_089785.1 coordinate 33,164,286, forward strand.
GTTGACGTCGGGCTCTGGAGCCGAGACCTCTCAAGAGCAAGTTACCCAATATTGAGGGACGTCATGATAACACTTCATAGACTACAGATTGTAGCCACAGCAGCAGCCCGGAGCTCTTCCCTTCCAGCCCCAAGGGTAGCTCTCCTACTAAGAACAAACGTAGACAGTTCTATTCAGTCAGGATACCGGGTTGCAAGAGCGTGGCGGACACTGTGCTGCCTTCCGTACATTCTCCTCTTTCTCCTTCGGATTGGTACTCGTCTGCGGAACCCCTCCACGGTCCATTATTGACGATGAGAAGGAAATAATTGCCGTAGTTGAGGCTTCTCCAGCCTGTCCCCAACAGCAGGAAGCCCCGCATATAGCTTTACTATAAAATATGCAGCAGACTTTGTCTTCCCGGCTGCAAGCGTGAACAAACAGAAGAAGGATAATAGATGTCCAACTAAAGCTTCTAGACGTCCAGAAGTTTAAGACGCTGAACGTAGTGAATGAAACTCTAGACGCTGGATGCAGTGGCGTCAAGCATCTAGGAGTGAAACACCATGATGACAAGCGTCAATGAACCCAAGACGTCAAGCGTCAAGGCATTGGACGTCAGGACGTCAGGCTTCAAGATATTGGAAGCCAAGACATGGAGTTAGCTCAGGACGCAAGATGCACTGGCATCAAGCGTCTAACAAAGAATTAGGTCTACTGATAAACAGATAGAAATCTCAGCCGATCCCATCCCAAGAGGTTCTATGCCTTAGGATGAAGATTCAGAGTCAGGATTTTCGGGCTTTTCCGTTTTATTGCAAAGACAGGACAAGCCTCAAGAAAATTTCAGAACTTTATAAAGAGACAGTCATGCTTGGCAAAGGAATGGATGAGTCTGCTGGGAACCCTTTCCTCGCTGGAACGGTTTGTCTCCTTTTGAGAGGTTAATTCTATGCCCGTTACAGTTTCATCTAAATTGGAACTGGGACAAGGAAATAGACCTGGAGACCAAGTGCATCCCCATTTCGGAACCAATAAGACCGTATTTGTAGTGGTGGAACGTCCCCGTCAAGCTCCAGGAGGTCCCTTCTCTATATTAGAGGAACCCAGACCTAGTGTTGTTATCCGACGTGTCGGACTCAGTATGGGGAGCAACACGAGGGAAATAAAAAGTCTCGGGCTCCTGGACCAGAGAGCAGGAGGAGTTAAACATCAATTAGAAGGAACTAACTGCAATCCTTCTAGCTCTCAGGGAGTTCGAACACAGTGGGGAACAAAGAGGTGCAGGTCAACACCGACAACACGGCAGCGTTGGCCTGCATCAGCAAACAAGGGGGCACTCACTCCAGGTCTCTATACGAGACAATAAGAGAATCTCTTCTTTGGGCAAAGGAGGAGAATGTAAAACTAGTAACCCACTTTATCCAAGGGGAGAAAAAATGTGAGGGCGGACATTCTGAGCAGGAAATAAAGTCCTCTCAAAAGAATGAACGCTACATCAGGACTTTGGGGACGTCCTGGCATAGATCTCTTCGCCATAGCGCAAACGAAGAGGTTGGACACTTACTGCTCTCCAGTACCAGATCCCGGGGCTATATACATAGACGCGTTCCTGGTGGACTGGTCCAACCTGGACGTGTATGCATTTCCCTATTTCAAGATAATACACAGGGTACTGAAAAAATTTGTGTCACATGAGAGGACCGGAATGACCTTTGTGGCCCCTTACTAAACGACAAGAGATTGGTTCCCAGAAGTACTGGATTGGATGGTGGACATCCCGAGTAGCCTACCTCAGAGAGTAGATCTACTCAAACAACCCCACTTGGAAAGATATTACCAAAACCTACAAGCGCTACTAGTAACTGCTTTCGGACTATCGGAAAACTCACAAGAGCCAGTAGTTTTTCGAAGGAGGCAGCTGGCGCTATTGCAAATCAAGGAAGTTATCCACCATTAAGGTATACCAATCCAAGTGGGAGGTATTTAGAGGATGGTGCAAGGACAACCATGTGTCCTCTTCCAATATTTCTGTAACCCAAATTTGTATATAGAGAACTCACCAGCATGGAACCTAGACGTGGTCCTGAGGTTCCTCATGGGGAGTAGGTTCGATCCCTTGCAGAGGACATCTTTAAAAGACCTCACCATGAAAACTCTTTTCTTGGTCAGTTTGGCCGCAGCGAAAAGATTTAGTGAGACACATGCTCTCAGCAAGAATATAGATTTTATACAAGGCAAGGCAATCTGCTCACTGCAACTAGGCTTCCTTGCAAAAAATGAATACTCGTCACAACCCTAGCCCAGAACGTTCGAGATTCCGAACCTAACGGACATAACAGGGGAGGAGAGAGAGAGAGTCCTATTCTCGGTAAGGGCTCTAAGGCTCTACCTGGATAGGACAAAGGACTTAAGAAGGAATTCAGAAGGGCTTTGGTGCTCAGTCAAAAAGCTCTCTGTATAGATGTCGAAGAATGCTCTGTTTTATTTTATCAGACAGTTGATAAAAGAAGCAAATATGGAATGTAGAGAGATAGACTACAAGATTCTGAAAGTAAAGACGCACGAGGTCAGGGCAGTAGCAACCTCTGTAGCTCTTAAACAGAACAGGTCCCTGCAGAGTATCTTGGACACGACCTTCTGGAGAAGCAAGTTAGTATTTGCCTCTCACTATCTAAAACAAGTCAAGACATTATGCGAAGATTGCTATACGCTGTGCCCGTTTATAGCATCTAATTCAGTAATGGGAGAGGGGAATACCCCTACAATCCCATAAATCAATACCCTTTTTCTTACCTTGGAATTGAGAATTTTTATGGTTGTTTGTGAAGACTGGACGCAGTCTTCCGCAATCATTGGGATGAAAGTTCCTTGGTACAGCCCGGAACAAGGGTATTGAGAGGAGGTCTAGTCACATAGAGGTTATACACCGGTTGACAGCCCCTAGAGATTTTCAGCCCCCTGGGTGGATCGCTGGATCTCTTAAGGAATGCAGACATAGTGAGAGGGAGTTCATTGAAGTCAGCTTCCTTAATCCAATCCTATAAAATAATACCCTTTGTTCTTGCCTTGGAATGGTTGAAATTTGATGGTTGTTTGTGAAGATTGAACGCAGTCTTCCACAATCATTGATTTTAGTCAGATGATCATTTTGTTCCTTGGTGACGCCCGGAACAAGGGTATTATAGGTTGTCTGTCACATAGAGGTTGGTACACCGGTTGGCAGCTCCTAGAGGTCTTCAGCCCCCTGAGTGGATCGCTGGACCTCTTAAGGAATACAGACATAATGAGGCGGAGTTCATTGAACTCAGCTTCCTTAATCCAATTCCATAAAACAATACCCTTTGTTCTTACCTTGGAATGGTTAAAATTTTGTGGTTGTTTGTGAAGATTGAACGCAGTCTTCCACAATCATCAATTTTAGTCAAATGATCATTTTTGTTCCTTGGTGGCGCCCGGAACAAGGGTATTATAGGTTGTCTGTCACATAGAGGTTGGTACACCGGTTGGCAGCTCCTAGAGGTCTTCAGCCCCCTGAGTGGATCGCTGGACCTCTTAAGGAAAGCAGACAAAATGAGGGAGTTCATTGAAGTCAGCTTCCTTAATCCAGGTAAGGACCTTAAGTTGGTTTATTAACCCTTAAGCAAATTCCAACGATGTTGGCTGTCTCTGACCCTCCACCAAAGGTGTCAATCAGCTATATATATAACTACCAGGTAAGTTAGATGTTTAAAAATGATATTTTCATAATAAAATAAATTTTTGAACATACTTACCTGGTAGTTATATATAATTAAATTCCCACCCTCCTCCCCTCTAGAGACTAGGGGCATGGAAGATCTGAGGAATAGTTGGAATGGTTCCAGGTACCTGGGTAGAGGGCGCACAGGTGGTTCACCTGACTACCGATCGGCGATTGCCGCGAGTTTTTGAAATTCTGCCGTGACGTCAGGGACTTAAGCTATATATATAACTACCAGGTAAGTATGTTCAAAAATTTATTTTATTATGAAAATATCATTTTTAGACAGGACCTCGCAATTTTGTCAGGTCCTCTCTTTATTTAAAAAGGGGGGGGGTACTGTCATTGTGTCTGCTATTAGGCAGAAAGTATTTTCTTAATACAAGCCTATTCAGGTTCAATTCTAAAGCTCATGATCTTAGACGGTGGCCACTTACATTATTTTCATTACATGAATTTAGAGGACCTTACTAATGTTCAGGGTGGAATTCTCTTTCTAATGTTCAGGGTGGAATTCTCCCAGTTTTCAACATCTCTATTTAAAGTCTTTAATAGCATAAGAATGATATTTATTTCTGTTATTATTTCACCGGCTGACAGGACCCGATCCAGAAAAGGATTTTGACAAAGGAAAAATCTATTTCTGGGAGGGGCCTGTGTCACCCGGTGACCCTTCACTGTTTTTCATTCTCTCCCTCCCATGGTAAACATCATTCTAGTGGGGTGGGTGCTAACATGGAATGCGATTAGTGTTGCCTTGTGTACAGTCCATGCTGTGGTGCATGGGCTTGTATCGGCACCTCTCTCGTTGGGACTTTTGACATTGGGAATCTTTATAGGGCAGGGTCCCGTGATTGTGACAATCTCACCCTTTACCATATACGACTCCATTTCTTGGAGCTCGCTCTGGGGGTAGTAACCCCAGCTTTACATTTAGCTTTTCTCTGGTATCTAGCAACGGAATTACCTAGAAATAAGTGCTGAATGGATTATTTCACCAGGTGACACGGGCCCCTCCCCAGAAATAGATTTTTCCTTTGTCAAAATCCTTTTATTATTATTATTATATTATTATTATTATTGAAAATTAGTACTTATTATTAGGTAAATAATTTATTTATGATACAAAGCAAATAAACATACCATAAAAATTCTGTCATCTCAGTAAGAGAGAGAGAGAGAGAGAGAGAGAGAGAGAGAGAGAGAGAGAGAGAGAGAGAGAGACTGAGACTGAAATAGGAAGGGAGAAAGAGAGATAAACATTACATATTTCATCTTATTGCATATTATTTATTCTTACAGTATTATTATTATTATTATTATTATTATTATTATTATTATTATTATTATTATATTATTATTATTATTATTTAATCTTAATCATAACAATATTTGAAAATTATTATTATTATTATTATTATTATTATTATTATTATTATTATTATTATTATTATGTTTATTATTATTATTATTATTATGTTTATTATTATTATTATTATTATTATGTAACTTGTGCTTCGTGTGTTCGTCATCCATTGGAGGGGACAAGACAGAACAAGAGCATCTCGTTTTCTTTCTCTGAAGGAACGCAACTTCTATCATACAATATTTCCGTCTGTTTCTCCCTAACCATTGTTGTCCTGGTATATGTACAATCACCACTACTGTACTTGCATTGCCATGCAAGCATTCTAATCATGTACTCATAATGTTCCACCGAATCTTCTGTGTCAAACTGTATGCATGTTTCTGTTTGTGAGGATGCCAAACGTCTTGCCATTTCACACATATGCTACTGCATTGTATTCTTTAATCTGTCTCGAATCTCATGCAATTGGCCATATGTAGAATTTCCTGGCCTTTCCATTGATATGTGTTTCATCACTGTACATTTATTATGTCTCTCAATATCGCCATCTGTTTGTCGGCCGACAAACACAGATGCCCGAAACATTACCTCTGTTTTGCTCTGTCTGTGTGTAGATGCTACGTTGCGGCCCGCACAGGCCAATGACATCTTTGAAGATTCTGTATATTTTTCAGTAAGGAACCAACAATAAACCAGTCAACACCCAGCCAGTATGTCACTCAATCCTGTCCATACAATCTCATTCATCTCATAAAAAATGTATTTAGTCATGAAAATAACATCAAAATACACTAATTAGTGAATATTTCTCTATGAATAGTCAGTAAATTGCCGAATTTTATGTGAATAATTTATAGATATGTTCCACAGAAAATCCCACGAATTGGTGAGTCCGCAGATCATGAGAACGTGAATATGGGGGGTTTACTGTAGAGCGATGCTCAGCTCTGTATTCCATCAGAGGCCTTGACATTTCTTCCAACCAAGATATTTCGGATCTTATCAAGTCTTTCTATACCACCAAATCTAGAAAGGAGGAGAATTTCCCTTGGAATCTAGGTATAGTGCTTAAATGGTTGTCTAGTATGCTCTTCGAACCTATGCGTTCTTCCTCACTGAGGAATTTGAAAGAAAGACTATTTTTCTCATAGCTCTGGCCACTGCGAAGAATAAGTGAGCTTCACGCGATCGACAAGAGGATCTGCTTTTCGAACGGAGATGCAGTTTGTTCCTTCATATTAAGTTTTTTAGCAAAGAATGAGAACCCGTCGGATCCTTGGCCTTGGTCTTTCACCATTAAGAGCATATCTGATATTTTAAGCATGGCAGTGGAGGAAAGAGTGCTGTGCCCGGTGAGAGCCCTCAGGTACTACCTGCATTGAACCAAGAAAATTAGAGGGCAATTTTCTAATTTGTGGTCCTTGCTTAAAAATCCCTCTAGACCTTTATCAAAGAACGCCATTTCCTTCTTCTTGAGGGATCTCATTATACAGTCTCACTCCCAAGTAGAGGAAAATGACTTTGTTCCGACACAATATACAAACCCTCGGTCCTTTACATTAGGAGATACTTTCAGGCGTAGGCTGGAAAACGGCCGTTGAAGTTAGGCAGTTACTGTTCGGGAGGCGGGAGCACCGCCTGCCCGGATGTAAACATTCCAATTTGCTTTCGGCCGTCGTAGCGCACTGCATTTTTTCTCTTCATCATTCTTGGTGGGAATTTTCCTTTTTCTTTTTTGTATTATGGATAAATCATCTAAATCCTCCCATCCCCAGCGTGTGTGTCCTGGGGTAGGAGGAAAAAAGTGTAATTCCTTTAGATCTAGAGTCGATGTGGACCCACACGCTCTCTGCACATCTTGCAGGGGGCGGGTGTGTTCACGCGACTCTACTTGTAATGAGTGTTGTTTGTGGTCCTCCGAGCAATGGGGCAAGTTCGAAGGGAGGAGATCTTACCGTCGTAAGCCTACCAAGGAGTCGTCCGAGGGAAATACGCCCCGACGACCCGTTGGTGGCCCGATGTTTCGGGTTCGTTTCTCCTCCCAGCGAACTTCCTCTTCTTGCTCCCTCTCCCTCGGGTGAGGATTCCCCCTCCCCTTCCTCTTACGTTTCTTCGTTTGTGGAAGGGCACGGGGGAGAGTTGGACCGCGGCTTCATCTCGGAAGTCTCTTCCCGTTCCGGAGGGGAGTTTTTCCCTTCGGAGCGGGTGGAGGCTTCTTCTATTAACCCGACTTTTGCTTCAGGTACCGGGCTCGATAGCCAGACGATGATACCAAGTTCACCCTGGCTGCACCCGGGCCTACCTGGCTCAGCTCTGGAAGGTTTGGCTCCCATGGCCCCTCTCCAGTCACGACCCACACGGCAGCAACAGCCACTACCACGACTGTCACCTTCTCGGTTTGTCCAGATGCCGATTTCAGTTGCCGCATCTGGACACCCAGGTATCGGCGTCATCCGCGGGCCAGCACGCTGTTCCCCTGCCACCTGGCTTTCTGGCACCATTCTCGCGCACTGGCCCCTTCTACATGGTGACGTCATCGTACCTGTATGTGACTGTTGCTGCCCGTTGCTGAACATGGCCTGGCCTTGATCACGGTTCCTCGTCTGTCTCTCCAGCCCGGCCCTTCGTCTGCCTCAGTTCCCTTTCCAGCGACCTTGGCGCGGCCCGTACCAGATCTGCATGCGGGAGGGGCGGCGCTTGCATCCCTGGCCCCGCCCACTTCGGTTCCTGGCCGACACGCGGCTCTCGCTGCCCAGGCAATTGCTGGTCCGAGCTCCGCCGTCTCTGCCCGGGTTGCACCTTCTGCTGTTGTGGCCCCTCCCGCTGTTCCTGTTCCTGCTGTTCCTGAGTCCGCATCTTCGCTTTCTTGGATTGGTGATCTGACTGCTTTCCTGAAGCAGATGGTGAAGAAGAAGAAGAAGAAGAAGAGGTCTAGGAAGGTGTCGTCGTCTTCATCTTTCATCTTCGCCTTCATCGTCGTCCGTCGTCTGCTGCTTCTTCCTCTTCCTCTTCCAAGGCTTCACGCAGCCAAGAAGAAGAAGTCTGTCTCTCCCCCCCCTAAGAAACCTCGTACTGAGATTTCTAAGGGTCTGTCTCCTTCCACACAGAAGGCAGTGGGTTCTCTCGTTGGTTCTTCCCGATCTTCGGATCAGGGAACCGCTGTTCCGGCCTCCGGGCCAGGGGCAGCGGGAACCAAGGGTGTGCAGACCAAGGTCGGCACTCTCCCCGCTGCGCCTAAGAAACCTCCTGCTTCTAAGGCCAGCGAGACCGCGTCGGACTCTCGTTCGCGAGTTGCTCCGAGTACCCGGGTCTCCAAGGAGACCAGGATACCCCAGTCTGTTACGGTGGACACTTCTCGCCGTACAGACCAGGGCGTGGGACGAGAGAAAGAGCCGGGGCATGCAGGTGCCCCTTCTCTTCCTGCTGGCACTCCATCCAGTGCCAGGTCAGGTTCCCGGGATAATGCTTCAGCCCCGAGGGGCCGAGTGCATGGAGAAACAGGGAAGAAGTCCCCTGCTCAGTCTTCCCGAGAGGCTTCGGCCTCGAAGAAGTCTGGGGCGCGTCTGAGGACACAGCGCAAGCTCGCGCCAGCCAGCCGCGCGTTCGACTCCTCCCAGTCCCAGGCCACGCCCACGCGGCCAGACTGGCTCAGGGGAGGTGAATGCGCGGCTTGACTCCTCGCGAGCCGCTCCGCTCTCCTCGGGAGACCGTTTCACCTGGGATGAAACGCGTTCTCCTCGACCTGAGGCCCGTCATCACCGCTGGTTGGTGACCGCCCTCGGCCTGCTGCCTCTACTGGTTCTGCCAGTAAGGGCAGTGGGAGCGCCCGATCTTCCTCCCCTGTCCCCTCCGCTCCTTCGGTCTCCTCAAAGGGGCGTGAGTCGGAGAGGAGGAACTCTGGGGGAGTGTTCTCCTCAGAGTTCAACTGCATGGGGTATGTTCCTGGCTCGGTCCTTGGCTCGACCAGGTCCTATGCCCGTGTAGTTCAGGAAGATCCTCAGGGTCTGCCGAGTTTCTCCCTCCTGCAGGGAGAGTAGTTCGGGAGGACCGCACCCTGGAAGGACTTGAAGGTCCTCTGCCTCAGGATGCGGACACCCCGAAATACAGAGGACTTTTTCGGAGGTTATCGCTCTGATTCGTCGGCACAATGACTTCGGGGAAGGGACCACGGCCGTCTGTGGATTGTCCTTCGCGCCTCGAATCCTTCTGGGGTCCTAAGAAGGAACCCAAGGCTTCGTGGGGCTGCCGTGGTCCACGCTTGCCGAGGGGGTACTCGATCAGGTGAACGGTCTTGTGTCTGGGCAAGACAGTTCCCTTCGATCGAGCCGCTCGGAGAAGCTTCTTCCTCCCCCTCTACCTCGTCAGAAGCGCTTTTACTCTCCAATAGAAGGGGCGTTGCTGACTAAACAGGTTGACCCGGACCTGACTCGTCTGGATCCGGGTCTTTCGTTGCAGCAATTGTCGGCAGAGAATGTTTCTCTCTCCCAGCAAGAAGCTGCAACCCTGGAAGCCACCGCCATGGCGGCCTTTCAGGCAGTCTCCTGGCTCGATCTGTGGTCCTTCACAGTATCGAAGGTAGCCACTTCCTCAGGCGCTATCGTACCTGGGGAGGACTCTGCTTTTGGGAGACTGTGCCAGTCTGGAGGTAGGGCTATTTCCTACCTTGCCCACCAGACTGCAAACCTGTGGGCAAACTTGGTGTTAAAGCGAAGAGACGCCGTTCTCTCTCGCTTTGCCAAGTCTGTAGGTCCCGAGTCGGCAATCGCTCTGGAATGGACCGTTGCTGGGTTCCTCCTCTCTCTTCCCTAGAGAGTTGGTGGATGCCGCGGTGAGACAAACGCCGTGCCGATGAGAACGACCGGCTTGTCCACCAGGCAGTGGTTAAGACCTCCGGGTCTTCGTTCCCACTGCAGCCAGGTCTTCGGGCCAGGCTGGCCCTTCCTCGGCCCCTAAGAAGTCCCAGTCTTGAAGGGGTCCCAAGGAAACACCCAGCCTTCTTCTTCCTCGAAAAGGGGGTTACTCCCGTCCTTTCAGCCCCCTTTCCAATCCGGTAGAGGGGGCAAGGGTAAGAAGAAGAAGGGGAAACGCTAGGGGCGGCGTTCCCCCCCAGAAGCTGCCAAAGGTGGGGGGGTGCCTGTCGAGCCATTGGGCAACGTGGCAGCGACATGGGCCGAGACCTGGATAGTGGATGTTCTTCGGGAGGATATCTCCTACCCTTCGAGTCTCGGCCTCCCCTTACCTACACTCCGGTCCATCTCCAAACTTATCTTTCAGGTTCGTTGAAGGACATCGCACTACAGCAAGAAGTGCAAGCCATGCTGAGCAAGAATGCTGTAGAAGTCGTGTCGGACCAGTCTCCAGGCTTTACAGCCGGATCTTTCTCGTAGAGAAGGCATCAGGGGATGGAGACCAGTCATAGACCTCTCTCCTTTGAACCGTTTCCTTCGCCAGACTCGGTTCACGATGGAAACAGCACGATCGGTGCTGGCCTCCATCAGGAGAAACGACTTCATGCTTACGGTGGACTTGAAGGATGCGTATTTTCAAGTGCCCATCCATCCGTCCTCGCGCAAGTATCTCCGCTTCGTCCTCGGGGAGTCGGTCTTCCAATTCAGGGCACTTTGTTTCGGGCTCTCAACCGCTCCCCAGGTGTTCACGAGAGTGTTCTCTCTCGTGTCAGCTTGGGCCCACTCGCACGGGATATGTCTTCTGAGGTATCTCGACGACTGGCTAGTCCTGGCGAGCTCTCGCTCGCAGTTCCTACAGGACAGGGATCGTCTCCTCGAGTTTTGCCAGGATCTAGGGATCGTGGTAAATCTGGAGAAGTCAGATCTCACCCCCAAGCAGAGGACGAAATACCTGGGCATGCTGATAGACACGGTGGCAGCAAAAGTCTTTCCCTCGGACTCTCGTATCAGCAAGTTCAAGGAGGCAGCACAGTTGTTCCTGTCTCGACAGGAGCAACAAGCTCAGCAATGGCAAGTCGTCATCGGTCACCTGTCGTCATTAGAAAAGCTAGTTCCTCACGGGCGTCTTCACTTGCGGTCTCTCCAGTGGAGACTAAAGGAGCTCTGGTCCCAGTCCTGAGACCCCCAGTCCTTCCTCATTCCTCTTTCCGAGGAAGTGAGAAAGGACCTCCACTGGTGGTTGGACGACAGGAACCTCTTAATAGGAGTATCCCTGCATACTCCCCCTCCGGACATGCTTCTGTTTTCGGACGCATCGACCGAGGGATGGGGCGCACACCTGGAGGAGTTGCTGACTTCGGGAGTGTGGCACCGAGACGACAAGCACCTTCACATCAATATTCTGGAGCTCAAGGCGGCCTTCCTGGCTCTCCAGGAGTTCCAGGATCGAGTGATGGGACACTCCGTGGTGTTGATGAGCGACAATACCACGGTAGTGGCATATGTCAACAAGCAGGGGGGACTGGTGTCCCATCAGCTTCATCAGTTGGCAATGCAGGTGCACGAGTGGGCAGTAGCTCACTCGGTAGAGCTGTCAGCCAGATACATTCCAGGCAAGAGGAATGTAGTGGCGGACAAGCTTAGCCGCCAGAGCCAGGTGGTAGGGACCGAATGGTCCCTCCATCAGGAAGTAGCGGAAAGGCTGTTCGACCTGTGGGGGCGTCCAGTGATAGATCTGTTCGCCACCCGGCACAACAGAAAACTTCAGGTCTTCTGTTCGGTCGTGCCGGACCCATGGGCCGCTGCGGAGGACGCTTTCCAACATCCGTGGGACAACCTCGACACGTACGCCTTTCCTCCATTCTGTCTGATTCGTCGGGTAATCAGCCGAGTGATGATCACCCCGAATCTCAGAATGACTCTGGTGGCACCCAAATGGCCACAGGCCAATTGGTACCCGGACCTGCTAGCTCTCCTCTCCGAGGCACCGAGAGATTCCCCTGGCCCAACCTTCTGCGTCAACCTCACGCACAGCGGTTCCACCAGGCAGTGCATTCCCTGTCTTCACGGCTGGAGGTTATCCACCATCTCTTGCGAGCGAGAGGCTTTTCACGCCACGCAGCAACAGAGATGGCAGGATACCTCAGAAGATCCTCCACAGCGGTATACCAGGAAAGTGGTCCGTCTTCTGTGGTTGGTGTCGTCGAAGGGGTATCTCTCCGGTCAGAGCTACTGTTCAGCAGGTCGCGGACTTCCTCGTCTTCCTTCGATGAGAGAAGCTTCTCTCCATTTCAGCAGTAAAAGGCTACCGCGCCGCACTCGGCCTAGTCTTGCGGCTGAAAGGAGTAGACATCTCTTCCTCTTTCGAGATTTCTCTACTCATGAGAAGCTTGCCCACCCAGGGATCTCAGGCCCCCTGCGTGGGATGTGACTCTCGTTCTAAGGAGCCTGACTCGTGCACCTTACGAGCCTTTAAGAGAGTCGTCAGACAGGGATCTGACCCTCAAGACCGTTTTCTTGCTTGCCCTGGCGTCGGCGAAGAGAGTTGGCGAACTTCATGGACTTTCCTTTGATGTAAAACACTCAAGGGGATGGGGATCAGTTACGCTCGATTTCATCCCAGATTTCGTTGCGAAGACTCAGAATCCTTCGGTCCCTGACGCACGGTTCGAGTCCTTCACGATCCCCTCCCTAGAGGACTTTGTAGATAATGATCCAGACGAGATGCTACTGTGTCCTGTTAGGGTGCTGCGGCGCTATCTGAAGAAGACTCGGCACCTCCGGCCTGAGTGTCGACGACTCTTCGTTAGCACTGGCTCGACCAAGAAAGAAGTGTCCAAGAACACCATCTCTTTTTGGCTTCGTGAGACAATAAGGAGAGCATACTCTGCTGCAGGAGAGAAGACGACACCGTGCACGCTTCATCCGAGAGCTCACGAGGTCCGCAGCATTGGTCCATCCCTCGCATTCGGAAAGAATATGTCGGTACCACAGGTACTGAAGGCAGGTGTGTGGTCCCGACAGACTACCTTCACTTCCTTCTACCTCCGGGATGTTGCACACAAGTCCTTGGACACTTTTTCCTTGGGTCCTGTGGTGGCTGCTCAACAAGTTGTGTAGCTTATCCAGCTCCCCTAACAGGACAGGTTGCATCTCGCCTATGTTGTACGGTAAGGATTGGGAGATGTTTGTTGAGTGACTGGCCTCTTTTCCTTCTCCCCATCCTAAGCTCTCTTCCCACGGGCAGGAGCGGACGTGCCGTTACAAGCTGGACCGGGCGATCGAGGCAGGTAAGCACATAACGTGAGCTTCCGTTCTATTCCCTTTCAGGTTATAGAAGCAACCCCCACTCCTTTCTCTTGCAAGGGGAGGAAAGAGTAAATGACTTTGAGACAAACCCAATGCTTGTATTTGCCTTATTGTCATCCGACGTCATTTCTTCCTAGCCTACTTCGCATGAACTGACGTTTCCCTCTTTCATGCAAAGGGTCCCACAAGTCTGACATAGATCTTGCGTTTCTTACAACCCGATCTTTTGTCAGAGGTGATTTTTTTCCCTTCCTCGCTCTTACGACCAGGAAGGGAAGACAAGGTGGTGAACTCCAGTCAGTTCAGAGAGACTTTTTCAGATTCCTCCCTCCAATCAGTAAGTCTCCTAATGTAAAGGACCGAGGGTTTGTATATTGTGTCGGAACAAATAACAATTTTTGAAGTAAATTGTATTTTTCCTAACTATACAAACCCGAGGTCCTTTACAGTTATGCCCACCTCATGCCACCCCTCAATCTGTACATGGGCCGAAAGGCAAATTGGAATGTTTACATCCGGGCAGGCGGTGCTCCCGCCTCCCGGACAGTAACTGCCTAACCACCTTGTTGAAGTTCAACGGCCGTTTTCCAGCCTACGCCTGAAAGTATCTCCTAATGTAAAGGACCTTGGGTTTGTATAGTTAGGAAAAATACAATTTACTTCAAAAATTGTTATTTTAAAAGTCATGAAAGTTAAAGCTTATGATGTAAGGGCAGTTGCTACATCAGTAACTTTCAAGCACAATCTTTCCTTATCCTCCGTTCTTCAGGTAACGTACTGGAGAAGCAAGTTGGTGTTTGCAATGCACTGCCAGCGGGACATGGAAACTGTTTACGAAAACTGCAGTACCTTGGGACCAGTGTCCATAGCTGGCGTAGTGATGGGTGAGGAAGTGTAGGAAGCATCCCTTCCTATGCTCTTCGCCTTGTTTGTGGTGTCGAGTTGTGGGGAATCCAGGAGGGTACAAGAGACTTGGAGTGCCCACCAGTTTTTTAGTGCTGGTGTATGTGATTTTGTTGTTTGGTTTTTTATTGTGTTTTGGTAATAGGCTCTGGGCAGGGGCAATTGTGTGAGCTTTATTGGCCTTCAGTATTGACCTTTGTCACAAAGTTCCTGCTGTATATTCGGTCAGTCTTCAGAGTACTCCTTTGCTGCAGAGTATCCCACTGTAGCAGAGGCGATTCTGTCTATACTGCCACATCTCCACAGGTTGAGATGAGTGCCAACCAGAGGTAGTAATTATCTGTGCAGGTCTTTCACCAGGTAAGGAAACAACAAGCTTTGTCTCAATGCTAGCCCATTTTAGTTCATTAACTTTTCGTATGTAGAGTGTTATTTTGCCGTCCATGATTCCCCACTATCTTTAAGTGTGGAATCAGCTGAGTAATTACTGGGTAAGTTACTTATGTAAAAATGACATATTTATGATAAAGTAAAGTTTTATATATACTGTACTTACCCAGGAATTATGGATGGAGCCTCTCTCCTCCCTGCACATGGACATTTTAGCATAAACAAATTGAGCTACTGGCTTAGTTGTTCCTCTGTCTTACCCTGAAAGTGGGCCGGGTTTTGTCACCTATACAAAACAAAAGAATCGCTACCACTGAATTCAAAATTTAAGCTGCTGTTCGAGTAGAAACTATTAGCTAAGCAATTACTGGGTAAGTATATATAAAACTTTATTTTATCATTAAAATGTCATGTTGATGACTGAACTTTTTTAGGCTGTGCACTAGAAATATTTGGCTGGGGTCTTTGAGACTTCTGATCTTTATATATTACTGTAAACAGATTAACTATAGCAAGCAAACCTGGCATCTGCAAGTATTGCATAATAAATGTGGATCCTTCACTATAAATTTCATACAGCTTTTACACTGCTTACTGGAAGTCTAGCAGATCTTCGACAGTGATTGAAACAAATAATAATGTAGTACAATAACAATACAAAATCCAGAGAAAAAATATCTACCTTGTTAGAGCAACACCAATGCTGAGGACAGAAGAAAAATAATCATCTCCTGGAACTTGCTGATGTATTATCAGAACATAATTATCCACGCAGTAACAAAAATAAATAATAATCCATGAGAAAAGGAGGAACCTGACATGTAATAACAACATTACCTGACCAAAGTAGTTAATGCATACACTGATAAATCATGTAGCTAAGGTGATTCAAATGAACAGGCTTATGTGCAGTAGTTGTCAGTACTGATGCTTGTCCAAAAAGACAAATAACAGGACAAGCACAGGGACCAAAAAATGAAAATGAACATTATTGAGCAAAAACCCTCAGAACCTGGAAGTAGCAATGACAGTCATTGGTGGCACTGGGGTTCCTGAATGTATGGTAGATAAGAGGACTCTTTCTTTTCTTGATAGTATGCAGGTTGCACAGGTAGGCTTATGTAAATTAATATAATCTGTGATAAAACAAATGTTTTTTTGCAAATAGGTAAAAAAATGACCTATACTGTACATTGCATAGACTGTATTTTGGAAGGTGTTTGGTCAAAATGTATACAGTATTTGTTCCAAGTTTAATTTTCTTTTCCAGACTTAATTGAGCATACAAAGGTATTAGGATTCCATAGGGTAATATCAATGGAAAATTTTTCAACACCCAATTTCCCTCTGGTTTCCGAAATCCTAATCTGGGCCATGAAAATTGTGGATAGTGACTATGAAGTCAGCAGCGTCATTGATTTTGAACCGGACCGTGTCGTGCTTATTCGCATTGCTGCTGTTTTCTTTGTGAGTATTTTATGGAGACTCCTTTTTTGTGACGTTAAAAGTGGTTTCATATAAGTAACTTACCAAGTATTTACATAGCTATAGGTTGTTCAGACATGACATACAAACCATCAGTCCTTTACATTAGCATTACTTTCAGTGAAGTTGGAAATGGCCATTGAACTTCCAAACAAGGTGGTTAGGCAGTTAACTACCATCCGGGAGGCGAGAGTCCTTCCTGCCCAGTGTAAACATTCCAATTTGCTTTCGGCCATCATGCGATGCAGACGTGTTTCTCACTCTCTGCCGTGACTGCTGTTGAGCTATTTTCCCGGTGGGATCTTTTCTATCTACCTTGTTTTTATTGCTTTGTGTGTTTGTCATTATGCAACCTCATGTGAAGGAAATAAACCTTGTAAGCCTGCCTTCCCCCAGCGTGTGTATCCTGGGGTTGGAGTGAAGAAGTGCAGTAGCTTCAGGTCAAATATTGATGTGGACCCTCACGCCCTTTGCTCCTCTTGCAGGGGGCGCGTTTTCACGAGGATCTACTTGTGGCGAGTGTTGCTCCTGGTCGGCTGAGCAGTGGGTGAAGTTGGAGGGGAGGAAACAGTACCGGAGGAAGCCTTCCAAGGCGTCGTCTGAGGGTTATACGCCCCCGATGACTCCCTTGGTGGCTAATCCTTCAGGATCATTTCTTTCTCCTGGTAAACTTTCCCTTCTGGCTGCCTCTCCTTCGGGAGAGGATTCCCCTTCATCTTCTTCACTCGCTTCATTGGGCGTGGAATGAAGCGGGGGGTGGCGGACAATCAGAACGACCTCTTCTCGGGGGCCTCTCCTCGCCTCAGGGGGGCTAATTTTTCCCCCAGAGCAAATGGAGACTCCCTCCATTGACCCGACTTTTTCTTCAGGTTTGGCGGTAGAGGCTTCTCTCGGGGGGCAGGTTACGGATCTGAATTCAACCTGACTCCATCTGGGTCTTCCTGGCGCCCCATCACTGGAGAGTCTCCTTGCTCATCTGAGTGGCACTCCCGTGATAACTCACGCCGCGGCTACCACTACCACCAGCACTGTGACGATGACAGCTTTCCCCAAGATGCCAGTGACTGTCTTGTCTCACCTGGAGACCCAGGTGACCACCGTGCCGGCATCTCAGCACGCGGTGCCTCTGCCTCCTGGCTTCTCCATGGCCCCGCTGTCCCAGCCAGGACCCTTTATGATGGTGACCTCTCCTGTGCCTCATCTTATGGTTCCTACTCTTGCTGTTCCTGGCTTTGCTGGCTCCCAGGCTATCCTGGCTGCTCCACCTACTCTGGCTATCCAAGTTGCCCCTGTCGTGGCTTCTGGCTTTCCTGGCTCCCGGCCTGTCCTGGCTCCTCCACCTGCCCAGGCTGTTCTGGTTGCCCCAGTCACTGCTCCTGGCTTCCCTTGCTCCTGGGCTCTACTGGCTGCCCCAGCTGCCCCGGTCACCACTGTTGATGAATCTGCTTCCCGGGTCACTCCCGCTACCCTGGCCACCCCGGTTGCTCCTGTGACATCTGTTGCTCACTCCTGGATGGGGGACTTGACTGCCATCCTGAAGAAGGTGACGAAGAAGAAATTGAAGAAGAGGTCTAGGAAGGTGTCTGTCATCATCTTCGTCTTCATTGTCTTCATCTTCAACATCGTCATCTGCTACCTCCTCCCCTTCTTCTTCAGAGGCTTGTTGGTCAAAGAAGGCTGTCTCTCCTTCCCCTAAGAAATCCCATTCTGGGACTTTTAAGGGACTGCCTCCCTCCACATCCATTCTGGGACTTTTAAGGGACTGCCTCCCTCCACAGGGGAAGCAGTGGGATTTTTCGTCAGCTCTTCCTGTCCCCCTGGGTCTAGCGTTTCGGGAGCTGTGGGCATGCAAACCTCAGTCTGCACACCTGTTGCCGCGCCTAAGAGGTCTTCTTCGTAGGCTGGCACTGTGTTGGGCACTCATTCATTCTGAGTACCCAGGCCTCTAAGGAGACTCGGGTATCCCAAACCAGTACCTGAGAGTCTGCCCACTGTACTGATTCGGGCACAGGATGGGAGAATGAGCCAAGACATGCAGGTGTCTCAGCTCTGCCTGCTGGCACTGCCTCAAGTGCTTAGCCAGGTTCCCAGGTAGGTGCTTTGGTCTCTTGAGTCCGAGCATCTGATTGGCCTGGCTTGGTCGAGTCGAGCGCTCGGCTTGGCTTGCTTGAACCGCAACGCTCTCCTGGTTGCCGCTATCACTGCAGGCTGATGACTGCTCTTGGCCCGCTCCTCCTGCTGGTTCCGCCAGCAGGACCGGCGGAGGTGCCCAATCCTCCTCACCTATCCCCTCAACCTCCTGGGGTTTCCCCTTGGGGGCCAAGTTGGACAGGAGGAACTCTGGAGATTTCTCTCCCCAGATTTCGACTGCAAAGGCATACGTTCCTGGCTTGGTCCTCAGATCAACTAGGTTGTATACCCACGTAGTGCGGGAAGGATCCAAGGGGTCTGCTGAGGTTCTCCCTCCTGCCGGGAGAGTAGATTGGGAGGACTGCGCCCTGGAAGGACTTGAGGGTCCTCTCCCCCAGGATGCGGATACAGTAAACCCCCGTATTCGTGTTCTCACGATTTGCGGACTTATGCATTCATGGGTTTCTCTGTGGAACATATCTACCTATTATTTGCGGAAAATCTGCCCATTCGCAGTATTTTTCACAGAGAAATATTCACTAATTACTGTATTTTCATATAACTTCATGAATAAATGCACTTTTTGTGATAAAACTATTAAAAAACTCGGGTATAAGCATTTTTACTGGGTTTTTCTTGTGTTTAAACTATCAAAATGGGCAGTTCTAAGTGTTTTTAGAGGGGTTTTAAGTATTCGTGGATTTTAGCTATTTGCGGGGGCATGTGGTACGCATCCCTCACGAAATACAGAGGACTATTGCAGAGGTCATTACACTGATCCGTCAGCACAGCGACCTTGGGGAAGGGACCACGGCCTCGTCTGTGGATTGTCCTTTGCGCCTCGAATCCTTCTGTGGTCCAAAAAAGGAACCCAAGGTTTTGGTGGGGCTGCTATGGTCCACGCTTGCCGAGGGAGTTCTCAGTCAGGTGAATGATCTTCTTTCTGGGCAAGATAATTCACTTTGTTCGAACCGTTTGGATAAGCTGCTTCCTCCTTCCCTGCCTCGACAGCAGCTCTTCTATACGCCCTCGGAGAGGGCACTGCCGACCAAGCAAGTTGACCCAGACCTGATGCATCTGGGCCCGGGTCTCTCGCTGCAGCAGCTTACCGCGGAAGGAATCTCCCTCTCACAGCAAGAAGCGGCGACCCTGGAAGCCACCGCTATGGTGGTTCTCCAGGCAGTCTCCTGGTTGGATCTGTGGTCATTCACAGTATCCTCAGTTGCTATCGTGCCTGGGGAGGACTCCGCTTTCGGGAGGCTGTGCCAGTCTGGAGGTAGAGCCATCTCTTACCTTGCCAACCAGACAGCAGACCTGTGGGTGAACCTGGTGTTAAAGAGAAGAAATGCTGTTCTTTCATGTTTCGCCAGATCTGTAGGTACCGAGTCGACAGTGACCCTATGGAACCCTATGGGTTCTGCCTCTCTCTTCCCGAGAGAGCAGGTAGATGCTGCGGTGGACAGGCATGAGGCCGAAGACAGCGACCGTCTTGTCCACCAGGCAGTGGCCACGACCTTTGGGTCTTCGTGCTCCACTGTGGCTCGTCCTTTGGGCCAGGCTAGCACTTCCTTGGCCCCCAAGAAGTCCCAGACTTCAAAGGGTTCCCATGGGAATACACAGCCTGGGTAGTTGATGTCCTTCAGGAGGGACATCTACTCCCCTTTGAGTCTCGGCCACCTCTCACCAACTCTCCGGTCCATCTCTGTAACCATGTTCCTGGTTCAGTGAAGGATCTTCACGCAAGAGGTGCAAGCCATGCTGAGCAAGGGTGCTGTGGAAGTCGTGTTGGATCGGTCCCCAGGCTTTTACAGCCATGTCTTTCATGTGGAGAAAGCTTTGGGGGTGCAGGGGGCCAGCTCAGTTCACAATGGAGACTGCTTGTTCCTTGCCCGCCTCCAGTAGGGAGAATGACTTCGTGCTTGCGGTGGATCTGAAGGGTGTGCATTTTCAAATACCCATTCATCCGTCCTCCCGCAAGTCCCTTCACTTTATTCTTGGGGAGACGGTGTTCGTTCAGGACACTGTTTCGGGCTTTTGACCGCTCCCCAGGTGTTCATGCAAGGGTCACCTTAGTGTCAACTTCGGCCCATTCGTATGGGATACGTTTATTGAGGTATCTCTATGATTGGCTGGTTCTGGCGAGCTTCCGCTTGCAGTTGCTTTAGGACAGGGATTGGCTCCTCGAGTTTTGCTGCAATCTAGGGATTGTAGCAAATCTTGAGAAGTCAGATCTCACCCCCAAAGCAGAGGATAAAGTACCTGGGCATGCTGTTAGATACAGTAGCAGCAAGAGTCTTCCCCTCGGACTTTCGTATCAGCAGGTTCAGGAAGGCAGCACAGCTGTTCCTGTCTCAACAGAAGCAGCCAGCTCGGCAATGGCAAGTCGTCATTGGAGAAGCTGGTCCCTCATGGGCGTCTACACCTTCAGTCCCCGGCAGTGGTGACTGAAGGAGTATTGGTCCCAGTTTCGAGACCCCCATGTCCTTTCTCATCCCTCTTTTGGAGAAGGTGAGAGAGGACATAGACTGGTGAATGGACGACACGAACCTCTTAACCCTTAAACGCCGACTAGACATATCGTACGTCGACTAAAATTGTCTGTCGGGTGCCGAGTGGACGTACCGTACATCGACTACAAAAAATTTCAACCTTTAGTCAACTTTGACTCGACCGAAATGGTAAAAAAATGCAATTGTGAGCTAAAACTCTTACATTCTAGTAATATTCAATCATTTACCTTCATTTTGCAACAAATTGGAAGTCTCTAGCACAATACTTTAATTTATGGTGAATTTTTGAAAAAAACTTTTTCCTTATGTCCGCGCGGTAACTCAGCCGAAAATGTCAGAAATTCTTTCGTCATTTTGTCGTAATTTTTGCACCATTTTATATTAGCCTTTACATAAAGTTTTATATATGAAAATGTGTGCAATTTCATGTAAAATACAACAAAAACAACCCATGGTTGTAGCTTTTATCAGTTTTGAAATATTTTCACATAAATCACGATAAGTGCCAAAATTTCAACTTTTGGTCAAGTTTGACTCGACCGAAATGGTCGAAAAACGCAATTGTAAGCTAAAACTCTTACATTCTAGTAATATTCAATCATTTACCTTCATTTTGCAACAAATTGGAAGTCTCTAGCACAATATTTCGATTTATGGTGAATTTTTGAAAAAAACTTTTTCTTACGCTCTGCGCTGGAAACTCGCCGAAAATCTCGGAAATTCTTTCGTCACTGTGTCGTAATGTTTGCACCGTTTTTCTAATAGCCGTTACATAAAGTTTTATATATGAAAATGTGCGCAGTTTCATGTAGAATACAACAAAAAATAACTCATGGTTGTAGCTTTTATCAGTTTTGAAATATTTTCATATAAATCACGATAAATAGAAAAAATTCGACCTTCGGTCAACTTTGACTCAACCGAAATGGTCGAAAACTGCAATTGTAAGCTAAAAAACTTACAACCTAGTAATATTCAATCAATTACCTTCATTTTGCAACATACGGGAAGTCTCTAGCACAATATATCGATTTATGGTGAATTTTTGAAAAAAACTTTTTTTACATCCGCGCATTACGAATTCATGCATCATTTTGTGATAATATTTTCTCTGTGTTGCTTTGATCGTTTTACAATTTGTTATATACCAAAATCATCGCAATTTAGTGTACAATACAAAGAAAAAAATAACTCATTAGCTTTAACCGTTTTGCTCACAGCGCGATTTGTATACAATTATATATGAAATTTTTTTTTTGCTGTCATATATTTCAATATTTATATATGATAATGATATTTTTTTTAATTTCTGATGGTTGCATACTTGACTTCAGGCAATGAAAAAAAAGGAGCCAAAAATGAACTCTTAATCTTAAAAACTAAGCGTGCTGTGATTTTTTGAAAAAAACTTTTTTTCCGCTTCAGCGCTAACTCCCGAACACTGCCGGCATACGGCAGACACTTTTGTAAATAGAGGCTCGGCGTTTAAGGGTTAATAAGAGTATGTCTACATACTCCCCCTCCGGACATGCTTCTGTTCTTGGACACATTGACCGAGGGATGGGGCGCACACCTGGAGGAGTTGCTGACTTCGGGAGTGTGGCACCGAGACAACAAGCACCTTCACATCAACATCCTGGAGCTCAAGTTGGCCTTCTTGGCTCTCCGAGAGTTTCAGGATTGTGTGATGGGACACTTCTTGGTGTGGATGAGCGACAACACCACGGTAATGGCATATGTCAACAAGTAGGGGGGGCCTGTGTCCCTTCCGCTTCATCAGTTGACAATGCAAGAGGAATGTAGTGGCAGACAAGCTCAGCCACCAGAATTAGGTGATAGGGACAGAGTGGTCCCTTCACCCAGACATTACAGAAAGGTTGTTCGATCTGTGGGGGTGTCCAGTCATAGATTTGTTTGCCAAACAGCACAACAGAAAACTTCAGGTCTTCTGCTCAGTCGTGCCGGACCCATGGGCCACCGCAGAGGACACGTTCCAACACCTGTGGGACAACCTCGATGTATACGCCTTTCCTCCGTTTTGTCTGATTCGCAGGGTGATCAGCAAGTGATGATCACCCCGAATCTCAGGATGATTCTGGTGGCTCCCAATTGGCCTCTGGCTGTTTGGTATTCTGACCTGCTAGCTCTTCTTTCTGAGGCACCGAGAGAGATTCCTCCCAGGCACATCCTGCTGTCAACCCCATGTAGAGCAGTACCACCTGGCAGTGCAGTCCCTGTGTCTTCATGGCTGGTGGTTATCCAGCATCTCCTGCGAGTGAGAGGCTTTTCGCGTCACGCAGCAACGGAGATGGCTGGACACCTTAGGCAGTCCTCTGCAGCAGTATACCAGGGAAAGTGGGCCGTCTTCTGTGGTTGGTGTCGTGGAGGGGTTTCTCTGCAGTCAGAGCTACTGTTCAGCAGGTCGCGGACTTCCTCGTCTTTCTTCGCATAGAGAAGCTTCTCTCTTTTTCAGCTGTAAAAGGCTATAGAACTGCACTCAGCCCAGTCTTGCAGCTGAAAGGTGTAGATATCTCTTCCTTCGAGATTTCTCTACTCATGAGAAGCTTCGAGAGGTCTTTCCCACCCAGGGACCTCAGGCCTCCTGCATGGGATGTGACTCATTCTAAGGAGCCTGACTCGTGCACCGTATGAGCCTTTACGAGAGTCAAAAGACAGGGATCTGACCCTCAAGACCGTCTTCCTGCTTGTCCAGGCATCGGCGAAGAGAGTTGGAGAACTTCATGAACTTCCCTTTGATGTTAAACACTATAGGGGATGGGGATCAGTTACACCTGATTTTGTCCCAGACTTCGTAGCGAAGACTCAGAATCCATCGGTCCCTGACACTAGGTTTGAGTCCTTCAGTATCCCTTCCCTAGAGGTCTTTGTAGGTAATGACCTAGATGAAATGCTACTGTGTCCTGTTAGAGTGCTGCAGCACTACCTGAAGAGAACTTGCCATCTCCGGCCTGAGTGTTGATGACTCTTTGTTAGCACTGGCTCAACCAAGAAAGAGGTGTCCAAGAACATGACTTCTTTCTGGCTTCGTGAGACGATAAGGAGAGTGTACTTTGCCGCTGGAGAAGATGACACCGTTACCTTTCGTCCGAGAGCTCATGAAGTCTGGAGCTTTGGTCCTACCCTTACATTCTGGAAGAACCTGTCAGTTCCTCAGGTATTGAAAGTGGGGTCATGGTCTCAACAGACCACCTTAACTTCTTTCTACCTTCGGGATATTGCCCACAAGTCCTTGGACACCTTTTCCTTCGGAACTATGGTGGCTGCTCAACGAGTTGTGTAGCTTACCCGGCTCTTCTAACAGGACAGGGTTGCATGTCGAGTAAGATGTGCAGTTGTGGATGCAAAATGAGTGTGGGAGTGACTGGCCTCTCCTTCTCTTCATCCTGGCTCTCTTCCTGTGGGCAGAGAGCGGATGAGCCGTTGCATGCTGGATCAGGCGGTCGATGCAGGTAAGCATACACTTCAAACTTCCGTTCCATTTCCTTTGAGGATCATGGAAGCAAACCTGCTCCTTCCTCTAGGAAGGTGAGGAAGGAGATCATGACAATAAGACAATCCCAATACAGTACTGTACTTATATTTGCCTTACTGTCGCCGACTTCTCAAGGTTCACCCTGTCCTATTTTTATATGACATGACGTCTTCCTCATTCATATGAAAAAGCCCAGAAGTCTGACAATTGACCTCGCGTTTCCTACAACCCAATCACTTTGTCAGAGGCAGGTTTTCCCTTCCTCGCTCTGCCGACCAGGAAGGGAACCCAAGGTGTAGCGAACTCCAGTCAGTTCATAGAGACTCACTTAGATTTCTCCCTCTAACCAGTGAGTCTTCCAAATGTAAAGGACCGATGGTTTGTATATCTTGTCGGAACAAATCACAATTTTTTAAAGTAAATTGTATTTTTCCTAACTACAGTAATCCCTCTCCACATCGCGCTTCAACTTTGCCAGCTTCATTGCATCGCGGATTTTTCAGAAATATTCATCGAAAAATTAAAATTAAAAAGTACCGCCATATCGGTAGCCATATTGCGGAAAACAGCAATGTTTCATCATGTTACGCGAGAAGAATGGCTTGCGAGACCGACGCGCAAGGACTGGAAGCTTCGTATATACCCACAGGCACTCGGACAAGGCACGTGATTGGTTCCCGGTGCGAGATCGACCAATGAGAGCACAAGTGGATGTAACCTGTGAGCTGATTGGCTGCGCATCATCGCATCATCACATAGCTTCTTCCCCGAGTGAAGTGGGAACCTCTTCACCGCCACCACGAGCTTCTTCGCCTCTTTCAGAAGAAAATGGTGACGATCCAGCGCCGATATCTGACGATGAGGCGCTTCCTGAACTGACGTAAAGGCCTCATTATACCTGTGCAGTAACACCATCATCGTCATCGTCATTTTCATCGTCGTCATCGTCACCTCAAGATATTATGCTACTGTCATTGGTGAGGGTTGAACATACGTGTTAATGTCTTGTATGAGAGAGAGGTTTTATAATTATAGTACAGTAATGTACATCTCATATGAGAGAGAGAGAGAGAGAGAGAGAGAGAGAGAGAGAGAGAGAGAGAGAGAGAGAGAGAGAGAGAGAGAGAGTGAATGTATGTACAAGGTTTTATAATTATTGTACTGTACAGTACAGTACAGTAAATACTGTATATTTAAGTAAAATATGGTACTGTAAATAGTATACCTGTACAGTACATTTGTTCACTTTATACTTACCTCGCTTATGTAATGTTGCTCATACATGGGTATTTTATATATATACCCCTAGGGAGGGGCCAATGCTACTTCGCGGAATTTCACCTTTCGTGCGGGGTTCTGGTCCCCATTATCCACGATAGAAGAGGGATCACTGAATACAAACCTGAGGTCCTTTACATTACATTTTATGCCCACTTCATGTGCCACCCCTCAATCTGACACCTGGGCTGTAAGGCAAATTGGAATGTTTACATCCGGGCAGGTGGGACTCAGGTTTGTATAGTTAAGAAAAATAGAATTTACTTAAAAAAAATTGTGAATTTTCAACCACAGTAGTCTAAAAATTCAACATTTGCTGTAGCGCTTCTGTTGTTTTGTATAGGTGAAAAGCCCCACCCACTTTCGGGGACCAAGAGGAACAACTTAGCAGAGAGCTTCAATTTGTTTTCTGCTGGCCCCCGACCAACATCAGGTGTTTTCTGCTGCCTTCTTCATCATTTTTTGGATGTTATTTCCTGATTTTGGTGAAGTATTCAATTTTTGTTGTGGCCTTCAAGTTTTAGTTATATTGTTAGCTTTGGTTAACATTATTTCAAGCTTTTATTGTAAGAATGTTATATTCTAGCTCTTCAAGCATTCACTTCTGCAGCAATGGATGTAAGACAAGGTTAACTAAGTCTTCTTTTGACTCTCACATTAAGTGTGTTAAATATAGGTGGCAGGAATGCAATAGAGATAACACTTGCTTAGAATGTCAGGATTGGGATGACAAGAAATGGAAAGTATTGAAGCCTCATTTGGACAAACTTGAGAGGGATAGAAAGGGGAAGGCGGCCTCTAGAGCCAAAAATAGAACTAACTTTAGAGTCTACCCCTTTACCTAAACTTGTAGACGATAGCACTATTCCTTCGCTACTGGTTCCTGCAATGTCTCCTATCCTTAGCCCTCCTACTTCTTTACCACATACTCCTGTGCCGGGTTCCCATGCTTCCAATCTCAATCCCATTGCCAGCCTCGAATCAAGGTTCAGCCAGAAGATTAATTTAGTGGTGAATACAGTGGCGGAATTGGGGGCATCCCTAAAGGTCCTGATGGAAAAATTGTCTTCCACCGTGCAAAGTGATAGTGTTGTACAAGTTGAGGAGGTGGCTACTCGTCCCACTGGTGCTCCTAGATGAAGGTCCCTGTCCCACTGCCTTGAATCTAGAAGATATACCAGAGGTCCAATGGAGGCTGGTGGGGTTTGCCCATGGGTAGTTGCCCCCTCAGTCGAGCTTGTTGCCTGATCCCAGTCTGCGACAGAGCATCATTGGAAAGGAGTTTTGGTGAGTGCGCATCAACTCACGTCAGAATCGGAAGGTTCCAATCCTGACAAAAGGCACTGGTGGCACTACCCAGCTTTGTCGTGCCCACTTAAGAGGCACGCTGTTGATGCAGACCACTCCCCTCTTCCATTCAAGAGGCATAAGGAGGCCAGTTGTAGCCCTCAGCCCTCCTGCAGCTTCGCTGACCCGCTTCCTGCCTCTTCTTCGGCTCAACCTCCCGTCTGCTTGAGACAGCCTGAAGTCCTTTTTCTCCTTATGTTGTGAGTGCCCTTTTTTGGTTCCCAAGCACCCGAAAGATCTGCTCAGGCACCCATCATCTTCTTCGAAGTTCCTCTTCCTCCAAGCGCCCGTCACCTCCTGAGCACTTGGTGCCTGCCTCCAAATGCCAGGCTCCCACTCCCATGCGTCTGGTGCCCCCGAGTGCCCAGCGCCAACTCTCGCACGCTTGGTGCCACCTTCTCCTCTGCAAGCGCACTCGTCTGCCCAGGAAGACCCTTCATTAGGTCCAATAAAGCTCCAGTTAGCGGAGATCATGGGTTTCTTAAAGAGAAACCCACAGCTCCCAAAACCTCCAAGGATACCTCTTTGTCTCCTGTCTCTTCAGATGAGGACTGTGAACAGGAATCCACCTCTCCTTGGGCATATGCTGCCTTACTGAAGTTTATCCTGGCCAGCTTTCCTGATTTCATGCTTGCTGCTACGGTCTCACCGGCTTCAACCTTCCTCATGAGGAAACAGACAGATGGCAGTGCTAGGCTCCCCAAGTGGGTACTTTTCTCCTCCTCAAGGAAAGCGCTCAGAGATGGATGATTGGGTCACTTCAAAGAGCGAGCAGGGTAAAGCCACATTTGCTTTTCCTCCCCGTAGGCTTATTCGGAGGAGTTACCTTTCCTACTCGACTGAAGAAGCTCCCTCTTTGGGAGTCACTGCCTCCTGCCAAGGGGACTTTTCTGGTCTGGTTGATTCTTCCCGACCTGCTGCTTTTGCGTCAGCAAAGATTCTGTTTTCCTCTCCTGAGTTGGAACACCTCATCAAGAATAACTTTAAGATGTTTGAGTTTTTTAGCTTCCTCGATTGGACTGTTGGGGCCTTAGCGTAGAAGATCGACGACTGCCCTGACCTCACAGAGGACTTTACTTCAGACTGGTTAGTGGTGTTGTCGTGTGCTGACAAGGCAATCAGGGATGGTTCCTTAGAGTTTGCCTCTCTCTTTTCCATGGGGGTTTTAAAGAAAAGAGAGTTGTGGTACTCTTTCACCACGAAAGGGGTCACCCAAACTCAGAAGTCTGCTCTCCTTTTTCTCTCCACTGGACATGTCGCATCTCTTCCCACAAGCCACTGTCAAAGAGATCACATTGGACCTGCAGAAAAAGTCCACGCAAGATCTGCTGGCCCAGTCCACTAGGCGACCAAGAGAATCCTCTGCCTTCGTCGCTAAATCAGTCTCTCCTCTCCAACCTCAGCCCTTTTGTGGAGGAAAGCAAAATTTATGTCCCCCGTCAAGGTCCATCAAGAAGTGTAATTTCAAGCCTGCCTCCAAGAAATGAGAATTCAGTCCTTTGTGCTCCAGTAGGGGTCAGACTTCACCTCTTTTGGGATGAATGGAACCATAGAGGGGTGGAACCTTGGATCGTCAAGGTCCTGAAGGAGGACTACTCCATTCCATTCAGGGAGGAGCCTCCTTTAGTCAAGTCTCCCATCGTCTTGACTGCTTACTCGGAAGGCTCCGAGAAGTTTTCGGCTCTTTCTCTGGAGGTCAAATCCCTCCCTTCTACAACTGTGTTAGTAGTTCCCCTGGACATGCAGGACGCTTATTTCCATGTTCCCATCCATCCAGACTCCTGGAAGTTCTTATGGTTCGTCTTTCAGGGCAGAGTTCTCCAGTTTCGGGCCTTGTGCTTTGGCCTGTCTACAGCCCCTCAAGTTTTCAGGCAGATTCTCGCTCCTGTCGGCAAATGGGTCCATCTCCTCGGCATAAACATCTGACTTTGTTTGGATGACTGGCTTCTCCGCTCCCTGTTGAAGGACAAGTGCACGGAGGACTTAAAGAAAACTTTGCCTGGCCCAATAGTTGGGCATTCTGATCAACGAACAGAAATCCCAACTAACTCTGACACAGGAGATTCTTTATTTGGGAATGATCCTGAACTTACGGATTTTTCAGGCTTTTCCATCCCCCAGAAGAGTCGACCCCTGCCTTCAAACAGTTCACAGGTTCCTTTCTCTTCCATCCTGTTCAGCCATTCAGTGGATGAGTCTCTTGGGGACTCTGGCCTCCATAGAGGAATTTGTAAAGTTGGGCAGACTGCGCATGAGAGCTCTGCAGTTCTTTCTCAAGGCAAACTGGAGCAGGAAGACCCAACCGGGCTCCTTTGTCTTCCCCATCATTTCGGAGGTCAAAGCGGACCTTCAATGGTGGTTGTGTGTAGAAAGACTTTGGGGAGGGAAGTCTCTTCTTCCGTTGAGCCCCAACCTAGATTTTTATTCCGATGCCTCAGATCTAGGTTGGGGAGCCCTGCTAGGGAGTCGAGAAGTTTCCGGGACGTGGTCCATGGAACAAAGAAACCTCCACATCAGTGTCAAGGAACTGAAAGCTATTCACCTGGACCTCCAGTCCTTCTCGATTCTTGTCTTTGGCAAGACAGTAATACTTTGGGCGAACAACACCTCTTCCCTATCGTGCATCTACAAGCAAGGAGGCACCCACTCCTCTCTCTACGAGGCTGTGGAAGATCTTCTGTGGGCAGAGCAGAACCAAGTGATGATTATCACTCTGTTCATTCAGGGGAGACTGAACGTCTTAGCAGACGAGTTAAGCCGTCTCAAGCAGGTCCTTCAAACTGTGGACCTTAGATCCCCTGGTCTGCAACAATCTGTGGAGATCATGGGGCAGACCGACCATAGACCTGTTTGCGACATTGAGGAACCACCATCTTCCTCTCTTCTGTTCCCCAGCCCTGGACCCTCTCACATGGGTGACATATGCCATGCTTCTAGACTGGACAGACCTGGATGTGTACGCCTTCCCTCCCTTTGGTATGATCAGGGGGCTAATCAACAAGTTTTCATCTCGTCACAACTTTTCAATGACCCTAGTTGCCCTGTTCTGGCCCAAGAAGGAAGGGTTCCCAGACCTGCTTCAACTGTTAGTGGATTTCCCGAGCTGTTAGTGGATTTCCCGAGACTCCTTCTCAGACAACCCCACTTCTTCAGGTTCCACCAAGGGTTGTCCGCGCTGGCCCTGACAGGCTTCAGACTGTGAGGAGCCTCGTCAGTGAAGAGTTTTTCAAAACCAGCTGTGGAGGCTAGAAGACAGCCGTCTGCATCTAGCAAGCTCTATCAATCCAAGTGCACAGTAGTCAGAAGACGGTGCAGCCGTCATAACATCTAATCTTCTGAAACGTCTATAGCTCAGATAGCTGACTTGTTGCTTTACCTGATATCTCCCCAAGAAGTTGTCATCCTCTACCATCAAGGGGTATAGGTTGATGCCAAGTTCTGTTTTTAAACATAGAGTTCTGGATCTGTCCTCCAACCAAGATCTCAGCGACCTCATCAGATCATGTGAGACTTCAAGCAAGAGAGGTCTGATTACGTTTGTTGGAATCTGCACGTGGTGTTAAAGTGGCTCTCAGGTCCCGCCATCGAGCTTCTCCGCTCTGTCTCTAAGGAATCTTACCAGGAAGGCTCTCTTCCTTGTGGCGTTGGCTACCACCAAACGTATAAATGAGCTCCAGGCTATCAACAAGAGAGTTGGCTTTTTGCTAGGGGATGCAGTCTGCTCCTTCTCTCTCGGGTTCCTTGCCAAGAATGAGGACCCATCTAAACCTCGGCCCCGTTCGTTCACCACAGAAACTTAATGGACATCATTGGACCAGAAAAGAAGGCTTCTTTCCCCTGTGAGAGCTCTTAGCTATTACCTGCAAAGGACAGAGAAGATCAGAGGACTTTCTAACAACCTCTGGTGCTCTGTTAGGAACCATCTCGTCCTCTTTCTAAGAGTGCTCTGTCTTATTTTCTGGGAGATGTGATCTCCGAAGCACACTCTCAGATTCATGAGGACATCTTACATACCTTTAAGGTTAAGCCTTACGAGGTTCGGGCCGTTACTACCTCTCTTCCGTTTAGACATACAGTAATATGTCTCTCTCGGCCATTTTACAGTTTTTTTTTGAAGTGCAAGTCAGTCTTCATTTCACACTACCTCATGCATGTGGAGACCATATTTGAAAATTGTAGTACCTTACGACCTTTATCCATGGCTGGCATGGTGTTGGGAGTGGAAGCATACAGGGCTCTCTTTCCATCCTCTATCTCCTCGCCTTGACCTAGGGTGTTGAGTCCAAAGGGGAGCCTGGGGGTACATTTTACCTGGAGTACCCGCCAGTTTTTAGTGGTTGGGGTGTGGTTTTTATTGCAGTGTAGGAGACAGCGCTGTTTGTTTTTTTCTGGTTCTATGCCCAGGTAAAGGGCACCTTTTTAAACTTTGCTAGCCATTGGAAACCTTCCTTCGCAGCAAAGTTCTCACTAAAGTAGGGGTGACCCATGGCTATACTGCCACACCAGTACAGGTTAAGATAAGCACCGACCAAAGGCAGTACCCACCTGCAGTAGCTCTCTTACCAGGTGAGGAAACAACAAGCATTGTATCAATGCTAGCAACTTTTCTGTCTCAAAGTCACTACCTTTCTTAATGTTTTGGAGTAGAATATGTCCAAGTATCCCACCTCCTTTCAGTGTGAAATCAGCTAAGTAATTACTTGGTAAGTTACTTATATGAAAATGTTATCTTTGTGATAAAATTAAGTTTCATATATACTTACCAAGTAATTACAGAGTCGGAACCCTCCCTCCTTCCCTCGTATGGACATCAGGGCACAACCGAATTGAAGCTCTCTGCTAAAATGTTCCTCTCGGTCTCCAAAAGTGGGCGGGGCTTGTCACTTACACAAAACAATAGAAGCGCTACCATGAATTTTGAATTTTTAGGCTGCCATGGTTGAAAACCTATAGCTATGTAATTACTTGGTAAGTACTGTTTATATGAAACTTAATTTTATCATGAAAACAACATTTTTGTTCCAGGAACTCAGATTTTCCTTTAAAGCCTTGAAAAATTATAAGTACTGTGTAAGGTACACAAAGATATGTTTCTGAGAACTGTATATGGTAAATTTAATTTGTTACATTTTAATGAGGTACAGTATTTAGTAATGAATATACTAGTAATATTAAGCATATATGATGAAATAAATTACATGCTTCAATTACAGTATCAGAAGATGGGCATTAAAATAAATACAGTGAAGTTATACGGAGCAGATAAATTAGCTGTCCGTGAACTCTTGAAAGTTACTACCCGTCTCTATGCAGCCACCCAGACTGCGCTCCATTCAGCACCAGTCAGTGAAGACAGTGAAGAACTGGAGGCGAATTTAACTGTTAATCTGAATGGCAAGGTATGTGAAAGTATCTCAGTTACAATTCATCAAGAATTTTTGCAAGAAGATGAATTAAAATTCTCGTAGGAGTCATTTTTGGAGGCTTACCAAATGAACATGCCTAGTTTATCACAGTTTACCTTTGCAGGATTTGCGAGAGTTTCGACAGCTTGCCTCCAGTATTGTGATGGATGCTGCCACTCTTCACGACAGCCTGAACAATGAAATTGATGCTAAGGTAAGTCTGGCGTACTGTGACTTTTATCGTCCATATTTAGGCTTGGTGAGATAAAATGTTTGTAAAATTACAGTAGTTTAGAAATATTGTACAGTAATTTCCTCATAACTAACTCTTATCCTAACGTGGGTTATACAGTTGCCTATTAGTAGATACCGTATTAGGTATTTTATAAAACGCTAAAGTTAGTGAAAGAGTGACATCCAATTGATGGTTTATGATCTGTTAAAAAAAAGGAAGTATGAGTTCTGTAGTTCTTATCACTCAGTAGGAAGCTTCAAGAGTCCTTTATTGGTGTACTGTTTTTGTACAGCTTAAATCTCTTCAGTGCAAATTATCCTGTTCTGAAAATCCTTTCCTTTATATCTGTGATTGAAATTCCAAACTGCTCAAGGTAATGAATATGAGGAAGAAGCAGAGGCGTAGAATGAATGAAATTCTGCTTCAGAAAATATTTGAAGCAAATTATAATACATGGGTTTCAGTATTAACTTACATCATTGAATACCGTCTCTCAACAAGTAAAAGTAATTAAAGACTAAAGCAGATGAAATTTACTTGATTACGGAACATGCAAAATGAGCTCTCATTCCTTGAACTGCTATTCATTTAAGATCCTGCTGTTTAACAACACACAAAACAGTTTTAAACACAAACCTATGGCCCGGGCCTCTATTCAATGAAGTAAACGTGGATTCTTTAGTTTTTATCATTCATTATATGACTTAGACGCAGGAGTTTTACAAAAATATGTTTTGGCTTCACTAAAACTTGTTGATTCCATGTCTTGTGTAGGAGGGAAAACTAGTGATCATTTAAGGTGACTCTCAAATTTTGTATTGCAGTGCTGTACTGTAATTGTAATTTGACCAAAGTTGGAAATTAAATAGGAAAATTGACACTATAACTGCTGTTAATGTTTCATACTGTAGATATATCCCAGAAAGGGATGTATGCTGTCTTACTGTTCACTGTTTAACACTGATGCCTATTTCTTTCATTTTTTTCAGAAGAGTAGGTCCAAAGGTAAAAATGAAACTGTGTTGCACATTTGACTAGAAGTGGATATGCAACTTGCTTAAAGCATCATTGCATGTGGTTGAAACTCACAGACACAAGATAGTTGTTTCATTTGAACAGTAAATGAACTTTTGCATTCATTGCCCTGATAGCCTTGTAACTGCTACCGTTGTGCAATTGAGAAAATTCACTTGAGATCACCTTTGACTCAGTAATTGTTTGAAATATATGAGAATATGTGTGGTTTTTCTTTGCAGATCTCGTATTTATAGTTTCATTATCCGAAGTATCTAACTATAACTCAATATATTCCAGGAAAGCAATATAGTATTTTTTATATGCAGTGCATAAGTGCTTAAGCATAGATAAAAATAATTGCTTTAATTATTTCTATACATGCAAATTTATTTTTGTTTGCTCAAGGTTTCACAAGGTGATTTAACACTAGGAATGGTATCATATTTTATTTCACATTTTCCCCTTTTGTTTCATTAAGAAGCAGAACATTTTGTAGAACTAATCCTTGCTAAATGTTGACTGATTTTTATAGGGCAGAGTTTTTGAAATTTGTACTGATAAACATATTCCATCCACCCTTCCGTTAAATTGAATCGGCATCTTTTAAATTTAACGTTTTTGTATGAAGATTATCTGTTGAAATTTTTGCATTTTAACTTAGGGTGGATATATATGGCAAATTTTACTACTTGCTGAGACTGTGAACAGTATGGTAACACCTCAACCCATTGCATACTCGGTATATGTGCACAGTACTGGAATACCTCTTTGGCACACAGCATGCTACATTGGTAAATTAGAGCTCACTAAGGCTATACAGTACATACAATATAGGAGTACATCAAATCATCACATCTAGTACCTGTGCACAATGCCGAAATACTTCTGTAGCACAGAGCACGTTACATGGAAAACTACAGCATAACCCACCTGTCTGAGGACAGTTCTTTCAAGTTTATTCCTTACAGTACTCTACACGACTGATTTTTACGTGACTTTGAACACGCACATTCTCCCCCAGATTAAACGAGAAGTTACCTTGAACCAGGCCTTAGATATTGATCGTCTTGAAGCGACACTGGTGTCGGCCCTTCATGCCCTCTCTGCCACTGTTGCAGAACTCAAGGAAACGACACAGCAGCTGGAGAAACAAAAAGCTGAGGTATGGCTATATAGCTGTGACTGACAAGTTTCATGGTGAAGTGAATGATATTTTACAACCAGCCGACTCTCTTAGGATTATAAATTTAGCCATGTTCGTTTCAACAACAGACAGTTTATGGTACTGTACAGATAAACATTAGTATCTGAAAACTGCAAATATCACCAGGAATACAAGTGTTGCAGAGAAGAACTCAGTTTCCTTGTCATCATGTGTAGTTGCAGGCACACCCAAGTGTTAGTCAGTACTTAACTACAGTACTACTAATTACAGTATCCAAATATAATTCTACTGACCTTTGATAGTATTTGCAAAACAGTTTGTACTTTTAAAAAACAGGAATGACTAATTCCTTAGGTTAATTAAATATGGAGGAAGTGGTATTTCACTGCAGATCAGCTGTCCCAATATTATGCATTTTATTATAATCCTTGGCCGGCCCACCCAATGAGAATTAGGTATTTTAACTCAGTTGTATGGTACAGCTACCTACCAGTGTATATCTTTAATTTCAGATAGTTACCGATGAGATATTGGGCTCCCAGTAGCTTTTGGTGTTCTTATACAAACCTGAATGCTGTAGTAGTATTTTGGTAAATTATCTAAAACTACCATCCTGTAATCAACTATTCCAGTAGTACAGAGGCAGCCAATATTTTTAATGTTAGTATCAGAATTCATTGGAATGCAACGCTTTCCTCTACTACAGGTGGAAGAAAAACTCGAGAAGAAGAGAGAGTCGTTGGTGAGGAATCGTCGAAGGCTGGAGGCCTTGAACAGAATCAAGTGAGTATGTTTTGGTTAAAAATGTCAAATACTGTACATGATTTTGTGGAATTTAAAAAGATTATACTGACTGGCTTGTAAAAAAATTCTTTTCATAAACTTGCAAATTAATCATAACCTTTCATGATAGCAACTTGATAATGAAAATGGTTCCCACCAAAGATCAGACAGTAATAAAAGACTGCCAACTTTAAATTTGTAAGAACAGATGTTATTTATAATGGCATAGGTTGACTGGGATGATTGTAATAGGATGGAGCAAAATGTGTGCCCTAAAATGATTGTCATTATTACCCCATAAAAGATTTTATACATTCAGTTATACATTTCTTTAAAAAATGAATTCTCTTTGCTCTGTAGTTATTTAACTTCTGTTGCAGTTTATTTGTTTAGCTTTTTACCTTTCTGTAAGTTACTTTAGTTTGAGTGATCATATCAGGACAGGTATACTGTATCCCTTTCACTTTCTTTTTTGTCAGTGTCAGCAGGTGATTAGTATTTCATTCTAGTGACATGCCAGAAGGTGCTTTTCCCTGTAGGGGGTTAGTGCTGTCAGTGCACCTCATGCAGTGCACTGTAGACATTACTTAAGGTTCTTTGCAGCGTCCCTTCAGCCCCTAGCTGCAACCCCTTTCATTCCTTTTACTATACCTCTGTTCATATTCTCTTTCTTCCAGCTTACTTTCCACCCTCTCTAACAATTGTTTCATAGTGCAACTGAGAGGTGTTCCTCCTGTTACGCCTTCCAAGCCTTTTACTGTCGATTTCCGTTTCGGCGCTCCAAAAACCCCATCGTTCATTGGAAAAAATGTATCTGGAATTTAGCCTAGCCTACACTAGGGCATTCAGTACCCTCTACTGTATACATATATGGTAACCTAGCCTACACTATACAGTATACTCTACAGTATATGTATATGTATATGTATATGTATAGTAATTATTAATAATGTAAGGTAATTCTGGAGAAATTGAATAACACAAGAATTAGCGTAACCTACACTATGGTATATAGTAGTACAGTAATACCCCGAATTTGCAGAATTCAAGTTGCGCAAATTCACAGACACACGAACATCTGATATGAACCTAACTAATTGTCATAGACTAGTTTTTCACAGCCACGCGAACATTTGCAAATGCTTGAGAAACCCTGCAAAAGTGTTTGTTTAATTTTTTATGTAATTTGTTTCAAGATTTTATGTGTAAATTAAATCATTCTCTCTCTCGCTCTCTCTCTCTTTTACTGAGATGAGAGAATTTTATGGTACATATATATGTTTATTTGTTTTGTTTGATAAATAAATGATATACCTAATAATAAGTACTAATTTTCAAATAATAATAATAATAATAATAATATAACTGTAAATACAAAATTCGTATTTTAAACAACCAAATCTTCCCCTCATTATTTGTTAACTCGTTGAAGAGAAGCTTAAAGGCAAAGCTGTCAAATATGCCAATTTAATATGACAGGAAGGGATGTTGCCGATTAGCGGGTCAAAGGATACTTACTTAATTCTCTCTCTCTCTCTCTCTCTCTCTCTCTCTCTCTCTCTCTCTCTCTCTCTCTCTCTCTCTCTCTCTCTCTCTCTCTCTCTCATTTGTAGTTAGCGCAACCTATGTATTACTGTTTCTCTGTACATCTTTACCTGTACTGTACAGTAGGTAATTTTAAATTGATCTAATTTTACCTGTACCATCTACGAACATTAAATGCACTGTTCTAAAACATAGAGACATAGAGTATTTCAGAACAAAGAGAAAGAGACAAAATAAAGTTCTTAAAAACGAGGTTGAGAAGACTTCTAAAAGTACAATTGGGAGAGAGAGAAATAGTATACATAATCTTCACACTCCTATATTTCTACGTCAACCATTTATTTCTTTTTTTAAGGGTAATGTATTAAGCTAACTTTGAAATTAAATTACAGTAACTTTAATTTCATGTAAAAGTAATACTTTGGGAGCATGGTTAGGGTCATATTTAGTGTTTACACTAGAAATAAGCGTTTATTAGCATTTTTAGAGACCGTGCCAAACTTATATGAAAATTCACCTTGCGCGAGGAGGTCTGGAACCTAACCTCGCTTAAGTTCAGGGTATGACTGCATACGTACTGTATATGGTAGCCTACCCTACACTATACAGTATACTCTATTATTAATAGCTAATTGTGGAGGTTCAGTGCAGAATGACTTATGATGATTCAGTACTAAAAGAAATTGAGTAACACAAACGAATCAGATGTGTACTGTAAGGGGTACTCACCAACATTCGATCCATCCGACTCCATCATCAGCATGCTTGAACGGTGTCAGGCTTATTGATGGCTACATATAACTAAAAATCAGAAGAGGAGGGGGATGATAAAGCAGCAAATTTTAGTTTTAAAGAGTTTACTTAGAGCCAAACTCAACCCCATTCATTCCTTTTACTGTACCTCTGTTCATATTGTCTTTCTTCCATCTTATTTTCACCCTTTTCTAAGAATCGTTTCATACTGCAGCAGAGGTTTTCCTCCTGTTACACCTTTCAAACCTTTTTACTCTCAGTTTCTCTTTCAGCACAATGACCTCATAGGTCCCAGTCCCTGGCCTTAATTTTACATTCCATTTCCATTTCCAATCTTCGTTTCAGCCTCTTGCTACCACATCATTCCACCAATACCTCTTTTGCAATACGAGCTTCCAACTATACCGTACCCATTGTGAGTCCTTACCCTCCCTATTCATGGAGCATTTTTATTAACCATTAACCTACCCATCTCTTCTCCAGACCAGCCTGGCAGACTGAATTCGAAGATGAAGAGGCAGAACTCCGCAAAGCTTGGGAAGAATATGTCACAAAGCACAAGACTTTGGCATATTTAGAAAATCAACTTCAGCTATTGGAAGACCAACAGATACACAACCTTGTAAGTGTTGGACAGTACTGTAATCCTTTTCCTTTTAACCTGAACTTCAAGACTCCATCAAAGAAGTTTTATTTGGTAGGTTTACACTGCCCTGTACCTCTTATGAGGCTGCTTGGTTGTTTGCTAGGTACTGAGCTTAATAAGTTATTAATTTATTATTTCTGTACAGTTTGTTCTAATTTACAATTTCATATGCATAACTTACCAAGTAATTGCATAGCTATACTTTCCACTCGTGCAGCAGCTTAAATTCTTTGGTAACCCAAAGTGTATCAAACCAGGAGAGTATGTTGGATGCATTTACAACAAGGAAGTTTGGTATGGAATTTTGGAGGAATACTGTGAAGAGTTTGATGATTTCACAGTGCATATTATTATCCATCAAACAAGGACTCATACGCTGTGCCAGGGCATCATATATTAACTGTAATGAGTTGTCCTAGCCTAAGAGGAGACAGCAGAATTCAATACATTTTTCCAAAAAAAGAAATTGATGAAAGCATTGCAAATGGAAAACTTGTGTTGGCTAGCACATGAATCCATAAAGTAGGTGTTGTTCTTTGTTACAACTATTATTTCCAGTGCAGATTAGCAGTAATATAAGTTTTATTTCTTATATTCTTGGTGTTTGCCAAGCTCAAATTTATATCTAAGGACTAATACAATTCCTGGAACAGCCTATATAGGCAATTTATAAATTTGGTGTTTACTTAAGTGACATGAAAAGTACCAACAATGATTTTTTATTGTCTTGTTCACTTGTAAGTTAGTTACATAAAAAGTACCATTACCAAACATTTTTGTGATTGTTTCTCATAGCTAAGAACCCTGTCTTTGTTTCTATATCTATAAAAAAAATCTGTATGTCAAAATATGAGCATAAGTGTGAAACAATAGGTAGTTCACTGATGCCCGACGTATGAATATGGTGTTCACTTATAGGTTAGTTTCATGAAAAATACTTATATACACAAACTTTTTTTTTTTCCTGATTCTAGTAGCTAATGCCCTTTGCTTCATTTTTTACATCTACAAAAAAATTCTCATTTGATACCCCGGAGGTCAAATTGTGACATCAAATTTTGTTTTTTGTATGACTTTTTTATTTTTCAATCTGGAGTTTTAAAACCTATGTTTTGTTCATGACACTTACCTGCCAGATATATATATAGCTGTATTTCTCCAAAATCCGACAGAATTTCAAAACTCGCGGCACACGCAGTGTGGCCAGGTGGTTAGTACTCATTCCCGCCACTGGGAGGCGGGAATCGGGAACCATTCCCATTTTCTATTCAGATTTTCTCTGTCGCCGGTACTGTTAACATCTGTTACAGTACCTCCGCCTCTGGATTTCGTTAACTTGCTTATTCCCACTTAAGTATTCTCTTGACTTTTGGTTTTGATTCTTGGACTGTGGATTGGCACACGCTTTTTCTGGACTGTTGTGGATTTTGCTTATGACCTCTCTTTAAATATGTCTGGTTCTAGTTCTGCTAGTTTCCGTGTATGTTGTATGAGTGATTGTAAGGTGAGGCTACCAAAGCTTGGTAGACCCTCACTCGGTTTGTTTGAGGTGTAGGGGGCATGTTTGTCTTATAGATGATCGATGTAAGGAGTGTGAACCTTTATCGGATGCGAGCTGGAAGTCTTATGATTCGTATGTTCAAGTTGGAGCGTGACAGGGTTAGGAGGTCTTCCTCCAGGAGTGTGTGCAAGAGTCAGGTTATTTCCTCCCTGATAATCCTAACGTAGTTGATGTTGCACCTGTCCCTGTGGTTTTGCCTTCGGGCCCTGATGTTGTGTCTGTGGAGGGTTCGGCCCTGGCGCAGATCATGAGTTCTATCCGTGCGCCGAGAACAAAGTGACATCTCTCCAAAGTGCTGTGAAGTGTAGTGCTCCCCCAGTGTTGTGGAGGGGGCGTCAGATCGGCCCATAATGCTTCTAGGCCCGGACCGCTGTCAGACTCCCAGGACTCAGGGAGAAGGCATGTCGAAAGCCGCAAGAAGGTTACAGGGGCTTCCCACCGATCTGACGTCCCTTCGCAGGTCCTGTTGTCGCTTCCCAGGCTGCCAGAGATCGTGCTTCGGCGCCGCATTCTCAGGACTGCTTTTCGTCCTCCGAGGCGTCCTCCTCGCAAGGGGTGGAATTCTCGTAAGACTCTCGTCCTCTCAAGAGGAGCTGTGTTCAAGAGGACGCTTCACGTCAGTCTTCTTCGTCCGGCTAGTTATTTTGAAGCTTTTCCACCGCAGAAGAGGACTAGGATTTCGTCTGATGAGGATGTTTCGAGCGCCCCAGCCGCTCTAAGGAGAGAACCTTTCTTGCTCCTGTGAGGAAGAAGAAGGCGTCCCCTCGCCCATCGTCTTCCCATAGGATTGTCTCTCCTCCCAGACATGATTCTTCTCCTAAGAAGATTTTGTTGGAGATGCAGCGCAGTTGTCTTCTCTTATTGCAGAGAAGGACTCTGCTCCTCGTCGTCGTCGCAAGGACTTGACTTTGCCTGTCAAAAGATCAAGGAAGTCTCCTTCTCCTGCTCCGCTTTTCTTCGTCTCCTTCGCCTGTGTCGCCGCCTTGTCGCCCTGTTAGCTCTCTTGTTCCTCGTCGTGGCGCTCGTCAACATGACGCTCAGCGAGCTTCTTCCCCGTGACGCTCGGTAGCCGCTCTTCAGGACGCTTCTGTGCAGGACGCCGACAGGACGCTCTTCCGGTTTTTTGGGCGTGACGACGCTCTTCAGGGCGCTCTCAGGACGCTCCTCAGGGCGTCCTTCGTTGCTCTTCAGGGCGTTACGGAGCATTCTATTTCGTCTGAGAAAAGAAGATTTCTTCCGTATCGGACCTCAAGGCCTTCCGTTCCCCTAAAGTGTTGGGTGACTCGGTTGCTTCTCCGGCTGTGGCGGGAGAGTGTCTGGCGATTCGGATCCTGCTGACGCCGAGCTCTCTGCCTGCTTCCTCTTCTTCCGATTATCAAGTTTTGACCGGCTTGCTTAAAGACTTGTTCGGGGACAAGTTTAAAC
Source organism: Macrobrachium rosenbergii (assembly GCF_040412425.1). Taxonomy (NCBI): domain Eukaryota; kingdom Metazoa; phylum Arthropoda; class Malacostraca; order Decapoda; family Palaemonidae; genus Macrobrachium; species Macrobrachium rosenbergii. The sequence goes on from NC_089785.1 coordinate 33,205,663, forward strand.
CTTCGGCTCCTCTCTCTCCTCCTTCTCAGTTAGCTTCTTCCAAAGCTAGGAGAGCGCCGGGGTTTTTGAAGATGACTTCTTCGTTGGCGACCAAGAGGGCTTTCAAGAAAGTCAACGTGTGGATGGAGGAACGGAAGTCCCATGGCAAGACCTCTTTCGCTGTGCCTCCGTCTAAGCTTTCAGGCAAGGCTGGTATGTGGTATGAGACGGGAGAAGATCTCAGCCCTAGAGTTCCTTCCTCTTCTCAAGGGGATTTTACCAGTCTTGTCGACGCTTCCAGAAGGTCTCATCTGCCTACTGCTAAGGTTTCTTGGACCTTGTCAGAGACTGACCATCATCTCAAAGGTCTCTTCCGCACCATGGAGGTGTTTAATTTTTTGGACTGGTGCTTGGGAGCCTTAGATCTTAAGCTACGAAGCTCGGATTCTTTTACCCTGGGGAGCTGCTCTCTAGTGTCCTTAACTGTATGGACAAGGCAGTTAGGGATGGATCTGAAGAACTGGCGTCTCACTTTGGTACAGGCCTCTTAAAGAAGAGGGCCTTGTTTTGCGACTTCACAGCTAAGTCTGTCTGTCTCTCCTTCGCAAAGGGCAGAGTTATTGTTCGCTCCTTTGTCTAACCATCTGTTCCCCAGTCTTTGATTCGGGACATTTCCGCCAGTCTTAAGGAGAAGGCCACGCAAGATCTGTTGGCTCATTCTTCTAGACGTCCTCCAGCTCCTTCTTCTTCTTCTGCTTCTGTTTTGTCCTCCAGGAAGAAGAAGCCCTTTCAAGGAGGAACTTCTTCCTCTAGATCGTCTCCGCGAGGAAGAGGTTTCACCAGAGGAGCGGCCCCTCTAAACCTAGGGGAAAAAGTGACTTTCACCTCCAGACACCTGTAGGAGCCAGGCTTCTTTATTTTATGGAGCCTGGAGAACGAAAGGGGCGGACGCATGGTCACTAACTGTCATAGAGAAGGGTTACAAGATCCCCTTTCTCATGTTTCCACCCCTTTGCACGTCGCCGCCCAGGGATCTGTCGCCTCTTACCACCGAGAGAAGCAACAGATTCTTTTGGACCTCCTGGAGCAGTTGTTAGAGAAGAGAGCCATGGAACAAGTTCTGAAGTTGGATTCTCCGGGTTCTACAACAGGCTTTTCTTAGTCCCGAAACAGTCGGGAGAGTGGAGACCGGTCTTAGATGTAAGCGTCTTGAATCGCTTTATTTCGAAGGAAAGATTCAAGATGGAAACGCCCCAGTCGGTTCTAGGGGCTTTAAGACCAGGGGACTGGATGGTCTCTCTGGACTTACAGGATGCGTATTTCCATGTTCCCATTCATCCTCAATCAAGGAAGTACCTGAGATTTGTGCTGGGGGACGAGTCTTCCAGTTCAGAGCTCTCTGCTTGGTTTGTGCACCGCTCCCATGATCTTCACGGTGATCATGAAAAACGTTGCAGGTGGCTTCACCTGGCGGGTGTTCGGTGTCATTCTACCTGAGACGATTGGCTCATACGAGCCTCTTCTCGGGAGAAGTGTCTGGAGGACCTGACTTTGACGCTGAATTTGACGAAGTCCCTGGGACTTCTTGTGAACCAAGAAAAGTCCCATCTGATCCCGACGCAGTCCATCGTCTATCTGGGGATTCAGATGGATTCAGTGGCTTTTCGAGCTTTTCCATCCCGAGAACGGCAACTGCTTTGCTTAAAGAAAGTTTCGTCCTTTCTAGGGAAAGAAACATGCTCGGTGAGGGAATGGATGAGTTTGCTGGGGACCATTTCCTCGCTGGAGAAGTTTGTTTCCCTGGGGAGGCTCCATCTCAGACCACTCCAGTTTTTCTTGGCGGAGAACTGGAGGGAAAAGGAGAATCTGGAAGAGATTTTGACGATATCTCCTTTTGTCAAGGATCATCTGAAGTGGTGGTTCGACCCCTTAAAGCTTGCAGAAGGGGTTTCTCTTCGTCTTCAGAGCCCCGACCTAGTGTTGTTTTCCGACGCGTCCAGGGAAGGATGGGGAGCAACACTAGGAGGGGAGGAAGTGTCAGGCACCTGGAGAGGGGAACAGGTGTCCTGGCACATAAATCTCAAGGAATTGGGTGCTATCTTTCTGGCTCTTCAATTCTTCGAAGCCCAAGTTGCAGGCGGAATTGTCCAAGTCAATTCGGACAATACCACAGCTCTAGCGTACCTCAAAAAAACAGGGGGGTACTCGATCTCGTTCCCTGTTCATCCTAGCGAGGGAGATCCTGCTCTGGACTCATGCTCGAAGGGTCACTATTCTCACGAGGTTCATTGCGGGAGTGGAGAATATCCGAGCAGACCTTCTCAGTCGGCAAAATCAGCTGCTACCGACCGAGTGGACTCTTCACAAGGAGGTATGTTTAGAGTTGTGGAGAATATGGGGACGTCCTCTAGTGGACCTCTTTGCCACGTCCAGGACAGCAAGACTCCCCCTTTATTGCTCTCCTGTCCTAGACCCAGGAGCGTTAGCCATAGACGCCCTCCTCTGGGACTGGAAAGGCCGCGACCTTTTTCCACTTTCCCTCCCTTCAAGATCCTGGGAGAAGTGATAAGGAAGTTTGCAACGTCAGAAGGAGCAAGGATGACTTTAATAGCCCCCTTCTGGCCAGCAGCGGATTGGTTCCCAGAGACCCTGTCCTTCCTAGTAGACTTTCCAAGAACGCTTCCATTGAGGGTGGACCTTCTCAAGCAGCCGCACTTTGAAAGGTTCCACCAAAACCTCTCCGCTCTGAGTCTGACTGCGTTCAGACTATCTCAAAGTTGGCCAGAGCAAGAGGCTTTTCGAGAGCTGTGGCAAAGGCCATCGCCAATGCCAGGAGACCTTCTTCGAATGTGGTCTACCAGTACAAGTGGTCTGTTTTTAGGAGATGGTGCAGGAGTAAAGGAGTTTCCTCGACCACGACCTCTGTACCACAAATAGCTGACTTCCTTTTTTATCTTAGGCATAAGAATAAACTGGCAGTCTCGACTATTAAGGGTTATAGAAGTATGTTATCAGCAGTTTTTAGGCACAGAGGCCTGAACTTGTGCGACAACAAGGATCTTCACGATCTTCTGAGATCCTTCGAGACTGTCAAAATTCCTCAACTCAGGACACCTTCTTGGAATCTGGATGTTGTCCTGAAGTTTCTTATGTCTAGTACTTTTGAACCTCTGTCTTCGGCTTCCCTCAGGAACGTGACGAGGAAAGCTGTCTTCCTAACGGCTCTGGCGACAGCTAAGAGGATTAGTGAAGTGCAAGCAATTAGCAAACATATTGGCTTTAGGGGTCCTAATGCTGTATGCTCCCTAAATCCTTTGTTCTTAGCCAAGAACGAAAATCCTTCAAACCCTTGGCCCAAATCTTTTGAAATCAAAGGTTTGACGGAGATACTTGGGCAAGAGTCAGAAAGAGTCTTGTGTCCTGTCAGGGCTCTCAAGTTCTACTTAGCCAAGACCAAGGAAACTAGAGGCTCATCGGACAATCTGTGGTGTTCGGTGAAGAGACCTGATCTTCCCATGTCCAAGAATGCCTTAGCATTCTTTTTAAGAAAGTACTATTCGAGAGGCTCATTCCTCCTGCCTAGTAGGTGACATGAGACTTCTGAAAGTAAAAGCTCATGAAGTTAGAGCTATCGCGACTTCAGTGGCTTTCCAAAGAATATGTCTCTGAATGATATTCTTGGTGCTACCTTCTGGAGAAGTAATTCAGTGTTAAGCCGCATTACTTGCGGGATGTGAAGACGACATTTGAAGACTGCTCTTCGCTGGGACCGTACGTTTCTGCAGACACAATGTTGGGAGAAGAAGGCAATACTCATCCTATCCTTTAGGGGTTAGGTAGTATTTTTTAATCTTGTTGTTGTTTATTTTTGGTTGTTGGGTGGCCATTGAGGTGGACGTCCCAATTTTTTAGCCTATGCTAGGTTTATTACCTTAGATAGGGCGGTCAGGTGGTTGGTCGTTGCTCCTTCTCCCTCTCTGTATGGTCACATGATCTAGTCCTATTGTGGTCACGCCCCCTTGGACAGGTCATCTGGATCTCTCCAGCTTTATAGGTCCCTACCTTGCTGGAGACTCTGGATAAGCAGAAGCAGGCTTGGGTGACAGATAACCTCGAAGTCAGCTATGCTAACAGGTAAGGAACCAAGGCGTCATTCGCCTACATTTATTTGTTCCTAAATCCTATTCTGTCTCTTCCCACCTCCTACGGTGGGATTCAGCTATATATATATCTGGCAGGTAAGTGTCATGAAAAAATGATATTTTAATAATAAAATAAGGTTTGTTCATACTTACCTGGCAGATATATATACTTTTTAGTGCCCTCCGCCTCCCCTCTTGAGACAGTGGCACTAGAAAATCTGAATAGAAAATGGGAATGGTTCCCGATTCCCGCCTCCCAGCGGCGGGAATGAGTACTAACCACCTGGCCACACTGCGTGTGCCGCGAGTTTTGAAATTCTGTCGGATTTCGGAGAAATACAGCTATATATATATCTGCCAGGTAAGTATGAACAAACCTTATTTTATTATTAAAATATCATATTTTGAATTCCTTGGCTCTTTCCGATTCTAAATACATATACATTTATGCAATTCTGATCATTATTAACCCTTAAACGCCGAGCCTCTATTTACAAAAACGTCTCCCGTATGCCGGCGGCGTTCGGGAGTTAGCATCGAAGTGGAAAAAAAGTTTTTTTCAAAAAATCACAGCACGCTTAGTTTTTAAGATTAAGAGTTCATTTTTTCCTCCTCTTTTTGTCATTGCCTGAAGTTTAGTATGCAACCATCAGAAGTGGAAAAAAATATCATTATCATATATTGAAATATATGACAGCGCAAAAAAAATGTTCATATATAATTTTATACAAATCGCGCTGTGAGCAAAACGGTTAAAGCTAACGGGTTATTTTTTTTTCTTTGTATTGTACACTAAATTGCGATGATTTTGGTATATGACAAATTGTAAAACGATGAGAGCAACACAGAGAAAATATTATCACAAAATGATGCATGAATTCGTAAGGCGCGGACGTAAAAATTTATTTTTTTTTTAAATTCACCATAAATCGAAATATTGTGCTAGAGACTTCCCGTTTGTTGAAAAATGAAGCTAATTGATTGAATATTACTAGACTGTAAGTGTTTTAGCTTACAATTGCAGTTTTCAACCATTTTGGTCGAGTTAAAGTTGACCAAAAGTAGAATTTTTTCTATTTATCGTGATTTATATGAAAATTTTTCAAACCTGATAAAAGCTACAACCATGAGTTATTTTCTGTTGTATTGTACATGAAATTGCACATATTTTCATATATAAAACTTTATGTAACAACTAATATAAAACGGTGCAAACATTACGACAACGTGACAAAAGAATTTCTGAGATGTTCAGCCAAGTTACCGAGCGGACGTAAGGAAGATGTTTTTTTCAAAAATTCACCATAAATCGAAATATTGTGCTAGAGACTTCCAATTTATTGCAAAATGAAGGTAAATGATTGAATATTACTAGAATGTAAGAGTTTTAGCTTACAATTGCAGTTTTCGACCATTTCGGTCGAGTTAAAGTTGACCAAAAGTAGAATTTTTTCTATTTATCGTGATTTATATGAAAATTTTTCAAAACTGATAAAAGCTACAACCATGAGTTATTTTCTGTTGTATTGTACATGAAATTCCGCACATTTTCATATATAAAACTTTATGTAACAACTAATATAAAACGGTGCAAACATTACGACAACGTGACAAAAGAATTTCCGAGATGTTCAGCCAAGTTACCGCGCGGACGTAAGGAAGATGTTTTTTTCAAAAATTCACCATAAATCGAAATATTGTGCTAGAGACTTCCAATTTATTGCAAAATGAAGGTAAATGATTGAATATTACTAGAATGTAAGAGTTTTAGCTTACAATTGCATTTTTTGACCATTTCGGTCGAGTTAAAGTTGACCAAAGGTTGAAATTTTGGCAGTTATCGTGATTTATGTGAAAATATTTCAAAACTGATAAAAGCTACAACCATGAGCTATTTTCTGTTGTATTCTACGTGAAATTGCGCACATTTTTATATATAAAAGTTTATGTAATGACTAATGTAAAACGATGCAAACATTACGACAACGTGACTAAAGAATTTCTGAGATGTTCGGCAGAGTTACCGCGCGCAGACGTAAGGAAAAAGTTTTTTGTTCCGACACAATATACAAACCCTCGGTCCTTTACATTAGGAGATACTTTCAGGCGTAGGCTGGAAAACGGCCGTTGAACTTCAACAAGGTGGTTAGGCAGTTACTGTCTGGGAGGCGGGAGCACCGCCTGCCCGGATGTAAACATTCCAATTTGCTTTCGGCCGTCGTAGCGCACGGACGTTGTTCTTCGCTCTCTGCCTGACTGCATTTTTTCTCTTCATCATTCTTGGTGGGAATTTTCCTTTTTCTTTTTTGTATTATGGATAAATCATCTAAATCCTCCCATCCCCAGCGTGTGTGTCCTGGGGTGGGAGGAAAAAGTGTAATTCTTTTTAGATCTAGAGTCGATGTGGACCCACAGGCTCTCTGCACATCTTGCAGGGGCGGGTGTGTTCACGCAACTCTACTTGTAATGAGTGTTGTTTGTGGTCCTCCGAGCAATGGGGCAAGTTCGAAGGGAGGAGATCTTACCGTCATTAAGCCTACCAAGGAGTCGTCCGAGGGAAATCGCCCCGACGACCCGTTGGTGGCGATGTTTCGGGTTCGTTTCTACCTCCCAGCGAACTTCCTCTTCTTGCTCCCTCTCCCTCGGGTGGATTCCCCTCCCCTTCCTCTTACGTTTCTTCGTTTGTGGAAGGGCACGGGGAGAGTTGGACCGCAGCTTCATCTCGAAGTCTCTTCCCGTTCCGGAGGAGTTTTTCCTTCGGAGCGGGTGGAGGCTTCTTCTATTAACCCGACTTTTGCTTCAGGTACCGGGCTCGATAGCCAGACGATGATACCAAGTTCACCTGGCTGCATCCGGGCCTACCTGGCTCGGCTCTGGAAGGTTTGGCTCCCATGGCCCCCTCCAGTCACGACCCACACGGCAGCAACAGCCACTACCACGACTGTCACCTTCTCGCGGTTTGTCCAGATGCGATTTCAGTTGCTTCGCATCTGGACACCCAGGTATCGGCGTCATCCGCGGGCCAGCACGCTGTTCCCCTGCCACCTGGCTTTCTGGCACCATTCTCGCGCACTGGCCCCTCCTGCATGGTGACGTCATCGCACCCGTATGTGACTGTTGCTGCCCCGTTGCTGAACATGGCCTGGCCTTGGATCTTTCGGTTCCTCGTCTGTCTCTCCAGCCCGGCCCTTCGGTCTGCCTCAGTTCCCTTTCCAGCGACCTTGGCGCGCCCGTACCAGATCTGCATGCGGGAGGGGCGGCGCTTGCATCCCTGGCCCCCCCCTTCGGTTCCTGGCCGACACGGCTCGCTGCCCAGGCAATTGCTGGTCCGAGCTCCGCCGTCTCTGCCCGGGTTGCACCTTCTGGAGGTAGGGCTATTTCTACCTTGCCCACCAGACTGCAAACCTGTGGGCAAACTTGGTGTTAAAGCAAAGAGACGCTGTTTCTCTCTCGCTTTGCCAAGTCTGTAGGTCCCAGTCGGCAATCGCTCTGCGGAATGGACCGTTGCTGGGTTCCTCCTCTCTCTTCCCTAGAGAGTTGGTGGATGCCGCGGTGACAAAGCGCCGTGCCGATGAGAACGACCGGCTTGTCCACCAGGCAGTGGTTAAGACCTCCGGGTCTTCTCGTTCCACTGCAGCCAGGTCTTCGGGCCAGGCTGGCCTTCCTCGGCCCCTAAGAAGTCCCAGTCTTGAAGGGGTCCCGAGCACCCAGCCTTCTTCTTCCTCGAAAAGGGGGTTACTCCCGTCCTTTTCAGCCCCTTTCCAATCCGGTAGAGGGCAAGGGTAAGAAGAAGAAGGTGAAACGCTAGGGCGGCGTTCCCCCCAGAAGCTGCCAAGGTGGGGTGCCTGTCGAGCCATTGGGCAACGTGGCAGCGACATGGGCCGAGACCTGGATAGTGGATGTTCTTCGGGAGGGATATCTCCTACCCTTCGAGTCTCGGCCTCCCCTCACCTACACTCCGGTCCATCTCCAAACTTATCTTTCAGGTTCGTTGAAGGACATCGCACTACAGCAAGAAGTGCAAGCCATGCTGAGCAAGAATGCTGTAGAAGTCGTGTCGGACCAGTCTCCAGGCTTTTACAGCCGGATCTTTCTCGTAGAGAAGGCATCAGGGGGATGGAGACCAGTCATAGACCTCTCTCCTTTGAACCGTTTCCTTCGCCAGACTCGGTTCACGATGGAAACAGCACGATCGGTGCTGGCCTCCATCAGGGAGAACGACTTCATGCTTACGGTGGACTTGAAGGATGCGTATTTTCAAATACCCATCCATCCGTCCTCGCGCAAGTACCTCCGCTTCGTCCTCGGGGAGTCGGTCTTCCAATTCAGGGCACTTTGTTTCGGGCTCTCGACCGCTCCCCAGGTGTTCACGAGAGTGTTCTCTCTCATGTCAGCTTGGGCCCACTCGCACGGGATACGTCTTCTGAGGTATCTCGACGACTGGCTAGTCCTGGCGAGCTCTCGCTGCGCCAGTTGCTGGGACAGGGATCGTCTCCTCGAGTTTTGCCAGGATCTAGGGATCGTGGTAAATCTGGAGAAGTCAGATCTCACCCCAAGCAGAGGACGAAATACCTGGGCATGCTGATAGACACGGTGGCAGCAAAGTCTTTCCCTCGGACTCTCGTATCAGCAAGTTCAAGGAGGCAGCACAGTTGTTCCTGTCTCGACAGGAGCAACAAGCTCGGCAATGGCAAGTCGTCATCGGTCACCTGTCGTCATTAGAAAAAGCTAGTTCCTCACGGGCGTCTTCACTTGCGGTCTCTCCAGTGGAGACTAAAGGAGCTCTGGTCCCAGTCCGAGACCCCCAGTCCTTCCTCATTCCTCTTTCCGAGGAAGTGAGAAAGGACCTCCACTGGTGGTTGGACGACAGGAACCTCTTAATAGGAGTATCCCTGCATACTCCCCCTCCGGACATGCTTCTGTTTTCGGACGCATCGACCGAGGGATGGGGCGCACACCTGGAGGAGTTGCTGACTTCGGGAGTGTGGCACCGAGACGACAAGCACCTTCACATCAATATTCTGGAGCTCAAGGCGGCCTTCCTGGCTCTCCAGGAGTTCCAGGATCGAGTGATGGGACACTCCGTGGTGTTGATGAGCGACAATACCACGGTAGTGGCATATGTCAACAAGCAGGGGGGACTGGTGTCCCATCAGCTTCATCAGTTGGCAATGCAGGTGCATGAGTGGGCAGTAGCTCACTCGGTAGAGCTGTCAGCCAGATACATTCCAGGCAAGAGGAATGTAGTGGCGGACAAGCTCAGCCGCCAGAGCCAGGTGGTAGGGACCGAATGGTCCCTCCATCAGGAAGTAGCGGAAAGGCTGTTCGACCTGTGGGGGCGTCCAGTGATAGATCTGTTCGCCACCCGGCACAACAGAAAACTTCAGGTCTTCTGTTCGGTCGTGCCGGACCCATGGGCCGCTGCGGAGGACACTTTCCAACATCCGTGGGACAACCTCGACACGTACGCCTTTCCTCCATTCTGTCTGATTCGTCCGGGTAATCAGCCGAGTGATGATCACCCCAAATCTCAGAATGACTCTGGTGGCACCCAAATGGCCACAGGCCAATTGGTACCGGACCTGCTAGCTCTCTCTCCGAGGCACCGAGAGATTCCCCTGGCCCAACCTTCTGCGTCAACCTCACGCACAGCGGTTCCACCTGGCAGTGCATTCCCTGTGTCTTCACGGCTGGAGGTTATCCACCATCTCTTGCGAGCGAGAGGCTTTTCACGCCGCACAGCAACAGAGATGGCAGGATACCTCAGAAGATCCTCCGCAGCGGTATACCAGGGAAAGTGGTCCGTCTTCTGTGGTTGGTGTCGTCGAAGGGGTATCTCTCCGGTCAGAGCTACTGTTCAGCAGGTCGCGGACTTCCTTGTCTTCCTTCGCCGAGAGAAGCTTCTCTCCATTTCAGCAGTAAAAGGCTACTGCGCCGCACTCGGCCTAGTCTTGCGGCTGAAAGGAGTAGACATCTCTTCCTCTTTCGAGATTTCTCTACTCATGAGAAGCTTCGAACGGTCTTGCCCACCCAGGGATCTCAGGCCCCCTGCGTGGGATGTGACTCGTTCTAAGGAGCCTGACTCGTGCACCTTACGAGCCTTTAAGAGAGTCGTCAGACAGGATCTGACCCTCAAGACCGTTTTCTTGCTTGCCCTGGCGTCCGGCGAAGAGAGTTGGCGAACTTCTTGGACTTTCCTTTGATGTAAAACACTCAAGGGGATGGGGATCAGTTACGCTCGATTTCATCCCGGATTTCGTAGCGAAGACTCAGAATCCTTCGGTCCCTGACGCACGGTTCGAGTCCTTCACGATCCCCTCCCTAGAGGACTTCGTAGATAATGATCCAGACGAGATGCTACTGTGTCCTGTTAGGGTGCTGCAGCGCTATCTGAAGAAGACTCGGCACCTCCGGCCTGAGTGTCGACGACTCTTCGTTAGCACCGGCTCGACCAAGAAAGAAGTGTCCAAGAACACCATCTCTTTTTGGCTTCATTGAGACAATAAGGAGAGCGTGCTCTGCTGCAGGAGAAGACGACACGGCACGCTTTCGTCCGAGAGCTCACGAGGTCCGCAGCATTGGTCCATCCTCGCATTCCGGAAGAATATGTCGGTACCACAGGTACTGAAGGCAGGTGTGTGGTCCCGACAGACTACCTTCACTTCCTTCTACCTCCGGGATGTTGCACACAAGTCCTTGGACACTTTTTCCTTGGGTCCTGTGGTGGCTGCTCAACAAGTTGTGTAGCTTATCCAGCTCCCCTAACGGGACAGGTTGCATCTCGCCTATGTTGTACGTTGTAAGGATTGGGGAGATGTTTGTTGAGTGACTGGCCTCTTTTCCTTCTCCCCATCCTAAGCTCTCTTCCCACGGGCAGGGAGCGGACGTGCCGTTACAAGCTGGACCGGGCGATCGGGGCAGGTAAGCACATAACGTGAGCTTCCGTTCTATTCCCTTTCAGGTTATAGAAGCAACCCCACTCCTTTCTCTTGCAAGGGGGAGGAAAGAGTAAATGACTTTGAGACAAACCCAATGCTTGTATTTGCCTTATTGTCATCCGACGTCATTTCTTCCTAGCCTACTTCGCATGAACTGACGTTTCCCTCTTTCATGCAAAGGGTCCCACAAGTCTGACATAGATCTTGCGTTTCTTACAACCCGATCTTTTGTCAGAGGTGATTTTTCCCTTCCTCGCTCTTACGACCAGGAAGGGAAGACAAGGTGGTGAACTCCAGTCAGTTCAGAGAGACTTTTTCAGATTCCTCCTCCAATCAGTAAGTCTCTAATGTAAAGGACCGAGGGTTTGTATATTGTGTCGGAACAAATAACAATTTTGAAAGTAAATTGTATTTTTCCTAACTATACAAACCTGAGGTCCTTTACAGTTATGCCCACCTCATGCCACCCCTCAATCTGTACATGGGCGAAAGGCAAATTGGAATGTTTACATCCGGGCAGGCGGTGCTCCCGCCTCCCGGACAGTAACTGCCTAACCACCTTGTTGAAGTTCAACGGCCGTTTTCCAGCCTACGCCTGAAAGTATCTCCCTATGTAAAGGACCTCGGGTTTGTATAGTTAGGAAAAATACAATTTACTTTCAAAAATTGTTATTTTTTTTTCAGAAATTCACCATAAATCGAAATATTGCGCTAGAGACTTCCAGTTTGTTGCAAAATGAAGGTACATGATTGAATATTAGTAGAATGTAAGAGTTTTAGCTTATAATTGCGTTTTTACCATTTCGGTCGAGTTAAAGTTGACGAAGGTTGAAATTTTGGCAGTTATCGTGATTTATATGAAAATATTTCAAAACTGATAAAAGCTACAACCATGAGTTATTTTCTGTTGTATTCTACATTAAATTGCACACATTTCCATATATAAAACTTTATGTAACGACTAATATAAAACGGTGCAAACAATACGACAACGTGACGAAAAGAATTCTCTGGACGTAAGGAAAAAAGTTTTTTCAAAAATTCACCATAAATCGAAATATTGTGCTAGAGACTTCCAATTTGTTGCAAAATGAAGGTAAATGATTGCATGTTACTAGAATGTAAGCGTTTTAGCTTACAATTGCGTTTTTTACCATTTCGGTCGAGTCAAAGTTGACTGAAGGTTGAAATTTTGGCAGTTATCGTGGTTTATATGAAAATATTTCCAAACTGATAAAAGCTACAACCATGGGTTGTATGTTGCTGTATTTTACATGAAATTGCACACATTTTCATATATAAAACTTTATGTAACAGCTAATATAAAACAGTGCAAATCTTACGACAAAATGACGAAAGAATTTCTGAAATTTTCGGCCGAGTTACTGCACGGGCATAAGGAAAAAGTTTTTTTCAAAAATTCACCATAAATTGAAATATTGTGCTAGAGACTTCCAATTTGTTGCAAAATGAAGGTAAATGATTGAATATTACTAGAATGTAAGAGTTTTAGCTTACAATTGCATTTTTCGACCATTTCGGTCGAGTCAAATTTGACCGAAGGTTGACATTTTTTGTAGTCGACGCACGGTACATCCACTCGGCACCTAACAGACAATTTTAGTCGACGTATGATACGTCCAGTCGGCGTTTAAGGGTTAATAAAGTTATGGGTCGGTGAAAATATGTGACCTCACACGTGACCTCAAATTTCCTGAGGTCATATCTTTTGAACTGTTTGTCGGATTGGTCTAAAAATTTCAGGAATGGATTCACGGCCTATGAGTTCCCTATAAGCCAAATTTCAGTAAAATCTGAGAGATGAGGGTCTTAAGCACTGGTTGATCCGACAGAGAATGCCCCTAATGCGAGGATCGGTGTTCCCTCCTCTCTATGGCAAGCCTACTCTCGAGTCTCACTCCTCTAGTGTTTGACTTCGTGTTCTGGAACATCATTCTTTACTGGTGTTGTATATTACTCTAGTTTAGTTTAACTTATAATCAACTCCATTTCCTGTTATTGTAGTGACGTCTTCATTACGTCATGCCTATGGCCGTTAGACCGCTGAATTTTAAATCAGTTTCTCTCTTAGCTATATAGAGAATACATCTCTTTTCAAGCACTCGTCTTTTCCTAACTCCTTTGTAAGGGATGCATAACAAATTGAAGTCCTGCATTCATCCTTACAGAGAATAACTGAAATACTTAAGAAATTGAAGATATTTCAACCGGGATGACTGACTTCTTTGATTACCTCCAAAGGAAAGTGCGAGGAGGTCTTCTGACATTTGGGGCAGGGAAACGCAGCTGGACACTTTTGTTTTTTCCTCTTTGGCAGGCCTGAATTAAGTCAGACCTACATTGGTGGCTGTCTGAACATTGGAAAGGAAGTGCTTCGTACTTCAAACCCAGACCTAGTTTTCCATTCAAACACCTAGGATCTGGGTTGGGAAGCCTGCTTGGGGAACCGGGTAGTTTCTGGGATGCGGCCCTCTGAGGAACAGAATCTTCTCAGATAGCTGAAAGCTTTTCACTTACGACTTCATCAACGCTCATCAACCTTCACTCGTAGACTGTGGTAATCTTGTCACAGGACAACAGTCCTAAGTATATTCTCATCTCTGTCAGATAGCTGAAAGCTTTGCACTCACGGCTTCAATGCTTCTCGACCCTTTTACACACCTAGACTGTGGTAATCTTGGTTCAAGGCCACAGTCCTTAAGCATATGGAAAAGAAGGCGGCAAGGAGACTCTCCCACCAGAGAACTCCTACGATGGGCATATCAAATCGAGTTTTCTAGTCACTTGACTTTTTCAGGGCATATGAATTAGTTATGGCAGACACACTGAACTGTCAGAAGCTTGTCCTTCTTACCAAGTGGACCTTGGATCCTCTGGTCGGGCAGAATCTTGGAATCTATGGGACAGGTCGATTATTGCCTGGTTTGCTGCCTCAAGGAACTCTTGCCTTCCTCATTTCGTTCTCCAATCCTAGACCCCTCTTGCACGGCCAACTGACACCATGCTGCAAGTTAGGTCCAACCTCGACCTTAACGCCCTTCCGCATTCCAAATGTGTCAAGGAAGGGCTGAACAAATTTTTAGGTTCATCACAACATAACAATGACACTCTTAACCCCGTTCTGGACCATGATATGGGTTCGTGAACCAGATATGGTTGTTGGTGGACTCTTCACGACTCCTTCCACATTCCATATCTACTCAGACAACCTCACTTCAACAGATATCGTTAAAGGGTGGACAACTCATTTCTAGGATAGATTTAAGACTGTCTGGGAGCTTGCCTGGAAGAAGTAAACTTTTCAAGACCGTGTGCGGAGACTGTTGCAAGATGCAGACAGCAGTCTTCTTGCCAAGTACTCCAGTCTAAGTAGGCAGTTTTCTGTCAATGGTGTAATGGCTATAACATCTTGTCTGCGAATTCCCCTTTAGCTCAGATAGCAGAACTCCTCCTATACCTGAGGTACTGGAAGTGTAACAGTTCTTCACTTCTAAATTATCCTTGAAGTCAAAACGGTGTTTGAACATTTTTCTAGGACCTTGGGACCATTATTAGTAATTGGCATGGCACTGAGGGAGGAAGCAAAGGATTTTCCCCTCTTATCTCTTCATCTTGTAGCAAGGTGCAGAATTGTATGGGGGGAGCCAGGGGGTTACAGTGTACCTGGAGCACACTACTCTCAGTGGATGGGTAGTTGTTTTATTTCAACAAAGTTAACTGGTTGTTTTATTTATTTTTTAGTACTGCACCCAGGGCAAGGGCACCTAATGATGCTTTGCCAGCCAATAGAATTGTTATTGGCTGCAAATATCCCACTCAAGTAGAGGCGATCCTCAGCTATACTGTTAAGATGGGCACCAACCAGAGGCAGTATTCTCCTGCAATGGCTCTCTTAACTGATAAGGAAACGACAGGCATTGTTTTCCAATGCTAGCAGCTTTTTTTCTATTTCAAATTAATTACTTATCTTAATGTTTTGGAATGGAATATGTCCATGTATCCCACCTCCTGTCAGTGTGGAATCAGCTGTGTAATTACTTGGTAAATTTCTTATATGAAAATGTTATTTTCATAATAAAATTAGGTTTCATATATACTTACCACCCTCCTCCCCTCCAATCGACACAAGGGCAGAAACAGAATGAGATCATCTGTTAAGCTGTCCCTAGTATTCCTGCTAGTGGGCGGGACTGGTCGCCTACACTAAACAGTTGGAGCGCTAACGCGAATTTTAAAATTTAAGCTGTCACACGAGTGGAAAGTATAGCTATGTAATTACTTGACAAGTATATATGAAACTTAATTTTATTGTGAAATTAACATTTCAGAAGAGTAAAATGGTTTTTTTAATATTTCTTACATAATAGTTTTGTTAAATTTCATTCTTGACATGTTTTGTAAATTTTACTGAACTTAATTTACTGTTCAGATGCCAAAATTTTATAGTGTTGTAGACCTCCATTAAAGAAATGTTTTTGCAGGATGTGGCCATGCAGATGGGTAAAGAAGCTACAGTGGCTGATCTTAGAAATTCAGAAGATGCCAAGGAACATCTGCAGACACAAAGTTAGTAGCCAATTTTTTAATCCTTTTCGGTTTGGGGTCTTGGTTAACTTTTGGTTTTGATACGTTCTCATTTATTAAAAGATATTTCATCTCATGTTTTTCCACTTTGCAAATGATTACAATTTTCTTCTGCTTTACAGGTCGGAGACTCTTTGGGAGCATGACTGGAGAAGGTCTTGACACTTCAGACTCAGAGTCTACAGATTCTTTCTTGAATGATTCGGCCAGTGACGATGATAGTCTCACACTTCTCTCGAAGGAGGAATCGACAGAAAAGGGTCTTGGGCTTAAGAAAGGAAGTCCCTTGTCTAAAACAAGAGAGGATCTCCAAGATCATTCTTTATACACAAAACAAGGTTATAAATCCCTCTCTGGAAGACAAGTCCAGAGACGACCATCTTCTGCACGGCCAAAGTCGGCACACACCGAGTCGAGAGTGAACAACTTATCAGCGTGGACTGGTAGCGTCAAAGGCAGTGGCAGGGTTTCTCCTCTTTCAGCTTCAGAGGACAATAGTGATGGATTTTAATGAAGATGAAAATGCTATTTTTATATTTGTAGTCTTGTGTTGCTTGACTAGTTGAGAATGAAGCAAGAAGATAAATTAGTGCACAACTATTTGTCTTCCAAATTTGATCAATTCAGGGATTCAGGTTTGTAATTTTCAGTACAGTATAGGATTGCGTTGGTATTTCTCATAAGATGTACTGATTTCATTTCAGGTAACTGTTTGTGGTTTGTTACTGCCTTATATTTTAAGCACAGTTGTCTGTGCACTAGTTTGTGAACTCATTTCTAGTCACTAAAGTTAAAGTAGGATCTTTGTGAGCAAAGCAGTTATGTTGGTGGTTGTAACTTCTGTCTTCCTAAATTTAGAGAGTATGATTCATAAAATATAAAATGAAATCTCTGTATTTTCTGAATGCATGTATGGGCAATGCACCAGCATCAGACAAATTACTGATAGATTTGGATTGTTACGTGTATATATACTAAATTAATAAGGGTTACTTGTCAAATATATTTTGGTCATTAAAATACAAGGCATTCCAAGGAAGATTTGGGCCCAGTGGCCTTTACAGTTCTTCTCTCTGTAGGTTGGTAAACATTAAATTTGCCCGTCTTTCTAACTTTGTGTGGCCTGTGAAGGAGCACTCAATTCTAATACTGATTTTCTCCTCAGTGTGTGTTTGGTATGGTTTAGCCTACAAAACCGTAGACTCATGCCCCTTGCATTCTGATTGTTAGTGGCATCTGTGATGAAGGCACAGCCGAAATACAAAGCATTATTACTGTATTATTATTATTATTATTATTATTATTATTATTATTATTATTATTATTAGGAAGAATAACAATTTTTGAAAGTAAATTGTATTTCTCCTAACTATACAAAACCGAGGTCCTTTACATTAGAAGATACTTTCAGGCGTAGGCTGGAAAACGGCCGTTGAACTTCAACAAGGTGGTTAGGCAGTTACTGTCCGGGAGGCGGGAGTACCGCCTGCCCGGATGTAAACATTCAATTTGCCTTTCGCCCATGTACAGATTGAGGGGTGGCATGAGGTGGGCATAATTGTAAAGGACCTCGGGTTTGTATAGTTAGGAAAAATACAATTTACTTTCAAAAATTGTTATTTGTTCCGACACAATATACAAACCCTCGGTCCTTTACATTAGGAGACTTACTGATTGGAGGAGGAATCTGAAAAAGTCTCTCTGAACTGACTGGAGTTCACCACCTTGTCTTCCCTTCCTGGTCGTGTGAGAGCGAGGAAGGAAAACCCACCTCTGACAAAAGATCGGGTTGTAAGAAACGCAAGATCTATGTCAGACTTCTGGGACCCTTTGCATGAAAGAGGGAAACGTCAGTTCATGCGAAGTAGGCTAGGAAGAATTGACGTCGGATGACAATAAGGCAAATACAAGCATTGGGTTTGTCTCAAAGTCATTTACTCTTTCCTCCCCTTGCAAGAGAAAGGAGTGCTTCTATAACCTGAAAGGGAATAGAACGGAAGCTCATGTTATGTGCTTACCTGCCTCGATCGCCCGGTCCAGCTTGTAACGGCACGTCCGCTCCCTGCCCGTGGGAAGAGAGCTTAGGATAGGGAGAAGGAAAAGAGGCCAGTCACTCAACAAACATCTCCCAATCCCACCCGTACAACATAGGCGAGATGCAACCTGTCCCGTTAGGGGAGCTGGATAAGCTACACAACTTGTTGAGCAGCCACCACAGGACCCAAGGAAAAAGTGTCCAAGGACTTGTGTGCAACATCCCGGAGGTAGAAGGAAGTGAAGGTAGTCTGTCGGGACCACACACCTGCCTTCAGTACCTGTGGTACCGACATATTCTTCCGGAATGCGAGGGATGGACCAATGCTGCGGACCTCGTGAGCTCTCGGACAAAGCGTACCGGTGTCGTCTTCTCCTGCAGCAGAGTACGCTCTCCTTATTGTCTCACGAAGCCAAAAAGAGATGGTGTTCTTGGACACTTCTTTCTTGGTCGAGCCAGTGCTAACGAAGAGTCGTCGACATTCAGGCCGGAGGTGCCGAGTCTTCTTCAGACAGCGCCGCAGCACCCTAACAGGACACAGTAGCATCTCGTCTGGATCATTATCTATGAAGTCCTCTAGGGAGGGGATCGTGAAGGACTCGAACCGTGCGTCAGGGACTGAAGGATTCTGAGTCTTCACTACGAAATCCGGGAAGAAATCGAGCGTAACTGATCCCCATCCCCTTGAGTGTTTTACATCAAAGGAAGGTCCGTGAAGCTCGCCAACTCTCTTCGCTGACGCCAGGGCAAGCAAGAAAACGGTCTTGAGGGTCAGATCCCTGTCTGACGACTCTCTTAAAGGCTCGTAAGGTGCACGAGTCAGGCTCCTTAACACGAGAGTCACATCCCACGCAGGGGCCTGAGATCCCTGGGTGGGCAAGACCGTTCAAGCTTCTCATGAGTAGAGAAATCTCGAAAGAGGAAGAGATGTCTACTCCTTTCAGCCGCAAGACTAGGCCGAAAGTGCGGCGCGTAGCCTTTACTGCTGAAATGGAGAGAAGCTTCTCTCGGCGAAGGAAGACGAGGAAGTCCGCGACCTGCTGAACAGTAGCTCTGACCGAGAGATACCTCTTCGACGACACCAACCACAGAAGACGGACCACTTTCCCCTGGTATACCGCTGCGGAGGATCTTCTGAGGTATCCTGCCATCTCTGTTGCTGCGCGGCGCGAAAAGCCTCTTGCTCGCAAGAGATGGTGGATAACCTCCAGCCGTGAAGACACAGGGAATGCACTGCCAGGTGGAACCGCTGTGCGTGAGGTTGACGCAGAAGGTTGGGCCAGGGGGGAATCTCTCTCGGTGCCTCGGAGAGGAGAGCTAGCAGGTCCAGGTACCAATTGGCCTGTGGCCATTTGGGTGCCACCAGAGTCATTCTGAGATTCGGGGTGATCATCACTCGGCTGATCACCCGGTGAATCAGACAGAATAGAGGAAAGGCGTACGTGTCGAGGTTGTCCCACGGGTGTTGGAATGCGTCCTCCGCAGCGGCCCATGGGTCCGGCACGACCGAACAGAAGACCTGAAGTTTTCTGTTGTGCCGGGTGGCGAACAGATCTATCACTGGACGCCCCCACAGGTCGAACAGCCTTTCCGCTACTTCCTGATGGAGGGACCATTCGGTCCCTACCACCTGGCTCTGGCGGCTGAGCTTGTCCGCCACTACATTCCTCTTGCCTGGAATGTATCTGGCTGACAGCTCTACCGAGTGAGCTACTGCCCACTCGTGCACCTGCATTGCCAACTGATGAAGCTGATGGGACACCAGTCCCCCCTGCTTGTTGACAAATGCCACTACCGTGGTATTGTCGCTCATCAATACCACGGAGTGTCCCATCACTCGATCCCGGAACTCCTGGAGAGCCAGGAAGGCCGCCTTGAGCTCCAGGATATTGATGTGAAGGTGCTTGTCGTCTCGGTGCCACACTCCCGAAGTCAGCAACTCCTCCAGGTGTGCGCCCCAGAAGCATGTCTGGAGGGGGAGTATGCAGGGATACTCCTATTAAGAGGTTCCTGTCGTCCAACCACCAGTGGAGGTCCTTTCTCACTTCCTCGGAAAGAGGAATGAGGAAGGACTGGGGGTCTCGGGACTGGGACCAGAGCTCCTTTAGTCTCCACTGGAGAGACCGCAAGTGAAGACGCCCGTGAGGAACTAGCTTTTCTAATGACGACAGGTGACCGATGACGACTTGCCATTGCCGAGCTTGCTGTTCCTGTCGAGACAGGAACAACTGTGCTGCCTGCCTTGAACTTGCTGATACGAGTCCGAGGGAAAGACTTTTGCTGCCACCGTGTCTATCAGCATGCCCAGGTATTTCATCCTCTGCTTGGGGTGAGATCTGACTTCTCCAGATTTACCACGATCCCTAGATCCTGGCAAAACTCGAGGAGACGATCCCTGTCCTGTAGGAACTGCGGCGAGCTCGCCAGGACTAGCCAGTCGTCGAGATACCTCAGAAGACGTATCCCGTGCGAGTGGGCCCAAGCTGACACAAGAGAGAACACTCGTGAACATCTGGGGAGCGGTCGAGCCCCCGAAACAAAGTGCCCTGAATTGGAAGACCGACTCCCGAGGACGGCGCGGAGGTACTTGCGCGAGGACGGATGGATGGGTATTTGAAAATACGCATCCCTCAAGTCCACCGTAAGCATGAAGTCGTTCTCCCTGATGGAGGCCAGCACCGATCGTGCTGTTTCCATCGTGAACCGAGTCTGGCGAAGGAAACGGTTCAAAGGAGAGAGGTCTATGACTGGTCTCTATCCCCCTGATGCCTTCTCTACGAGAAAGATCCGGCTGTAAAAGCCTGGAGACTGGTCCGACACGACTTCTACAGCATTCTTGCTCAGCATGGCTTGCACTTCTTGCTGTAGTGCGATGTCCTTCAACGAACCTCAAAGATAAGTTTGGAGATGGACCGGAGTGTAGGTGAGGGGAGGCCGAGACTCGAAGGGTAGGAGATATCCCTCCCGAAGGACATCCACTATCCAGGTCTCAGCTCCGTGTCGCTGCCACGTTGCCCAATGGCTCGACAGGCACCCCACCTTTGGCAGCTTCTGGGGAGCGCCTAGCGTTTCCCCTTCTTCTTCTTACCCTTGCCCCTTTTACCGGATTGGAAAGGGGGCTGAAAAGGACGGAGGAAACCCCTTTCGAGGAAGAAGAAGGCTGGGTGTTTCCTCGGGACCCCTTCAAGACTGGGACTTCTTAGGGGCCGAGGAAGAGCCAGCCTGGCCCGAAGACCTGGCTGCAGTGGAACAAGAAGACCCAGAGGTCTTAACCACTGCCTGGTGGACAAGCCGGTCGTTCTCATCGGCACGGCGTTTGTCCACCGCGGCGTCCACCAACTCTCTAGGGAAGAGAGAGGAAAACCCAGCAACGGTCCATTCCAAGAGCGATTGCTGACTCGGGACCTACAGACTTGGCAAAGCGAGAGAGAACGGCGTCTCTTCGCTTTAACACCAGGTTTGCCCACAGGTTTGCAGTCTGGTGGGCAAGGTAGGAAATAGCCCTACCTCCAGACTGGCACAGTCTCCCAAAAGCAGAGTCCTCCCAGGTACGATAGCGCCTGAGGAAGTGGCTACCTTCGATACTGTGAAGGACCACAGATCGAGCCAGGAGACTGCCTGAAAGGCCGCCATGGCGGTGGCTTCCAGGGTTGCAGCTTCTTGTTGGGAGAGAGAAACATTCTCTGCCGACAATTGCTGCAACGAAGACCCGGATCCAGACGAAGTCAGGTCCGGGTCAACCTGTTTAGTCAGCAACGCCCTTCCACGGTGAGTAAAAACGCTTCTGACGAGGTAGAGGGGGAGGAAGAAGCTTGTCCGAGCGGCTCGATCGAAGGGGAACTGTCTTGCCCAGACACAAGACCGTTCACTTGATCGAGAACCCCCTCGGCAAGCGTGGACCACGGCAGCCCCACCGGCCTTGGGTTCCTTCTTAGGACCCCAGAAGGATTCGAGGCGCCGACGGACAATCCACAGACGAGGCCGTGGTCCCTTCCCGAGGTCATTGTGCCGACGAATCAGCGCGATAACCTCCGCAAAAGTCCTCTGTATTTCGGGGTGTCCGCATCCTGGGGCAGAGGACCTTCAAGTCCTTCTAGGGTGCGGTCCTCCCAAACTACTCTCCCCGCAGGAGGGAGAACCTCGGCAGACCCCCGAGGATCTTCCTGAACTACACGGGCGTAGGACCTGGTCGAGCCAAGGACCGAGCCAGGTACATACCCCCATGCAGTTGAACTCTGAGGAGAACACTCCCCAGAGTTCCTCCTCTCCGACTCACGCCCTTTGGAGGAGACCGAAGGAGCGGAGGGGACAGGCGAGGAAGATCGGGCGCTCCCACTGCCCTTAATGGCAGAACCAGTAGAGGCAGCAGGCCGAGGGCGGTCACCAACCCGCGGTGATGACGGGCCTCAGGTCGAGGAGAACGTTTCAACCCAGGTGAAACGATCTCTCCGAGGAGAGCAGAGCGGCTCGCGAGAGCCGAGCCGCGCATTGCCTCCCCCGAGCCAGTCTGGCCGCGTGGGCGTGGCCTGGGACTGGGAGGAGTCGAACGCTAGCAGCTGGCTGGCGCGAGCTTGCACTGTCCTCTGACGCGCCCCAGACTTCTTCGAGGCCGAAGCCTCTCGGGAAGACTGAGCAGGGGACTTCTTCCCTGTTTCTCCATGCACTCGGCCCCTCGGGGCTGAACCATTATCCCGGGAACCTGACCTGGCACTAGATGGAGTGCCAGAGGAAGAGGAGGGCACCTGCATGCCCCGGCTCTTTCTCTCGTCCCCACGCCCTGGTCTGTACGGCGAGAAGTGTCCACCGTAACAGACTGGGGTATCCTGGTCTCCTTGGAGACCCGGTACTGGAGCAACTCGCGAACGAGAGTCCGACGCGACTCGCTGGCCTTAGAAGCAGGAGGTTTCTTAGGCGCAGCGGGGAGAGTGCCGACCTTGGTCTGCACACCCTTGGCTCCCGCTGCCCTGGCCCAGAGGCCGGAACAGCGGTTCCCTGATCCGAAGATCGGGAAGAACCAACGAGAGAACCCACTGCCTTCCTGTGGAAGGAGGCAGACCCCTTAGAAATCTCAGTACGAGGTTTCTTGGGGAGAGACAGACTTCTTCTTCTTCTTCGGGAAGCCTCGGAAGAAGAAGAGGAAGAAGCAGCAGACGACGACGACGATGAAGACGAAGATGAAGACGACGACGACACCTTCCTAGACCTCTTCTTCTTCTTCTTCACCATCTGCTTCAGGAAAGCAGTCAGATCACCAATCCAGGAAAGCGAGGACGCGGACTCAGGAACAGCAGGAACAGGAGCAGCGGGAGGGGCCACAACAGCAGAAGGTGCAACCCGGGCAGAGACGGGCGGAGCTCGGACCAGCACTTGCCTGGGAAGCGAGAGAGCCGCGTGGTCGGCCAGGAACCGGTGGGCGGGGCCAGGGATGCAGGCGCCGCCCCCCAGCGTGTAGATCTGGTGTTTGGCCGCCAAGGTCGCTGGGAAGGGGAACTGAGGCAGACGAAGGGCCGGGCTGGAGAGACAGACGAGGAACCGTATCCAAGGCCAGGCCATGTTCAGCAACGGGGGCAGCAACAGTCACATACGGGTAATGACGTCACCATGTAGGAGGGGCCAGTCGCGAGAATGGTGCCAGAAAGCCAGGTGGCAGAGGGACAGCGTGCTGGTCCGCGGATGACGCCGATACCTGGGTGTCCAGATGCGAAGCAACTGAAATCGCATCTGGACAAACCGCGAAGGTGACAGTCGTGGTAGTGGCTGTTGCTGCCGTGTGGGTCGTGACTGGAGGGGGCCATGGGAGCCAAACCTTCCAGAGCCGAGCCAGGTAGGCCCAGGTGCAGCCAGGGTGAGCTTGGGATCATCGCCTGGCTATCGAGCCCGTACCTGAAGCAAAAGTCGGGTTAATAGAAGAAGCCTCCACCGCTCCGAAGAAAAACTCCCCCGAACGGGAAGAGACTTCCGAGATGAAGTCGCTGTCCAACTCTCCCCGTGCCCTTCCACAAACGAAGAAACGTAAGAGGAAGGGGAGGGGGAATCCTCACCCGAGGGAGAGGGGAGCAAGAAGAGGAAGTTCGCTGGGAGGTAGAAACGAACCCGAAACATCGGCCACCAACGGGTCGTCGGGGCGTTTTCCCTCAGACGACTCCTTTTTAGGCTTACGACGGTAAGTTCTCCTCCCTTCGAACTTGCCCCATTGCTCGGAGGACCACAAACAACACTCATCACAAGTAGAGTCGCGTGAACACACCCGCCCCTGCAAGATGTGCAGAGCGTGTGGGTCCACATCGACTCTAGATCTGAAAGATTACACTTTTTTCCTCCCACCCCAGGACACACACGCTGGGGATGGGAGGATTTAGATGATTTATCCATAACAACAAAAAAACAGGAAAATTCCCACCAAGAATGATGAAAGGAAAGATGCAGTCAGGCAGAGAGCGAAGAACAACGTGCGCTACGACGGCCGAAAGCAAATTGGAATGTTTACATCCGGGCAGGCGGTGTTCCCGCCTCCCGGACAGTAACTGCCTAACCACCTTGTTGAAGTTCAACGGCCGTTTTCCAGTCTATGCCTGAAAGTATCTCCTAATGTAAAGGACCGAGGGTTTGTATATTGTGTCGGAACAATAAGCTGTCACTTGCTGTAGTGTCAAGTGTTTTGTGTATTTTTAATTG
Source organism: Macrobrachium rosenbergii (assembly GCF_040412425.1). Taxonomy (NCBI): domain Eukaryota; kingdom Metazoa; phylum Arthropoda; class Malacostraca; order Decapoda; family Palaemonidae; genus Macrobrachium; species Macrobrachium rosenbergii. The sequence goes on from NC_089785.1 coordinate 33,230,037, forward strand.
AACTTTTGAGGGTATTAACAGTAATTATTATGAACAACATCAGAAGTGTCTTCTGTAAGACGGGCAAATCCAGATACTCAAGATGATGTTTACAAGATGCTGGAACCAGTTTTCTCAAGAAAGAGAGCATGTGGTGAGACATGTTAAAAAGAATATCCAATCAGGGAAATGGACACTCATTCTCAAGCTTATTGTGTGTTATACTTTTTTATTATTTTCATTCAGAAGATGAACCCTATTCATATTGTTTATAGTGACATTATACACACATTGCAAAGGAAAACATATATATTTATATACAGTATAAAAGGAAAATTAATAAATTATAAATCACATCAGGCTGGCATATTTCGTACAAGAGAAATTGACTCAATTCCCTAAATCATCCAGTCTAAAATTTTCTTCTGTTTATTTTGCTAAATCATGATATTTTAACCATACTGAAGAACACAGTGCAGTAAATACAAATTCCAAATAATAATAATAATAATAATAATAATAACGTTGGAATGTTCCCAAACTTTTAATGCACTATCAGCAACTTTTACTTTGGCTTCTTAGCCCCTTTCTTCCATGGCATGCCTCTTTTTACATAGGAAAAGTAGTTTCCAGAATCAGTATAACTACTGTTGTGAAAAAGTAAAGTCTACAAAAAACCACTTACAGACATCGAGGGTCACTTGAAAAATGAATGACCACTTTGTATCATTTTGCGAGGGTGAATTACAAATATAAATTATTTTATATCAAATAGCCTTATACAGTACTGTAATCACTTTTGACATAACCTGCTTGTATACATAGGTTAGGAAATCAAAGTATGATCATATATTTTATTAAATGTCATACCAAGATCATTTTTCATTATTTCCTGAAGATTTCAAATTATTCTGGGTGAGATGTATGAATCTGCAGGAACATGAAGTCGCAACTACAAACAATATGTGCGATTCTTCAGAATACTACACCTCCATTTACTTAGTCTTACCCCATCCTGCATAAAATGAATGTTGAGCCTACTTAGTCTTACCCCATTCTGCATAAAATGAATGTTGAGCCTTTATAGGATGTTATGAAGATGTTGCTATAATTGTTCTTGAAATTTAAACCATGTGGTTAATGGTGAAGGATCACAATCAAGTTTTACTTTACTGTTGAATTCTGCTCTGTAAAACCTTTCCATCATATGAAAACTACATTACTTTGGACAGGCTCAGGATTAAATTTCTTTACAGAACATTAAAACCAGTAAACCTAGGTGACAAGTCATATAAAGATGCATATTTAGAAGGTACAGAGTGCTTGGAAAAGTCAAATATGCTTCATTTTTGAAAGAGTATTTGACTGTCTTAATTACTGTATTCTCAAGATGAAAACAAAGTAAAATGCTCTCACCTTTGAGCATTCTATAAGGACAAGACAATAAACACAAAAATACAAGTAAAACATGATTGTAGTGTACACACCTACTGTACAACTCGGTCACAATTGCTGAATTATTTCAATTATAAAAACACTTTTCACTGCTTTTACTCATTCGAAATTGGGTTAACATCTGACAAGGTTTGCATACAAGGAAACAAGTTCATACCTCCAGTATCACTAATTCATTTCATGATCCACAAAAAAGAAAAGCACTTTGTCACTTGATGCGACATCGGCTTCACAAGTTATTCCATTTTGTGACGACTGGTTCTTCAAATCTGAATGTGCATAATAAAGTAAAGATCTTCAAGTTATAATACATTACGGCAGTCTTATTGCAGTATTATACAAGCCCTTACCACCTATTTCTTCAGATCTCGATACTATCGGCCTTCCAGCTGCTTATCTCTGGTGAGAACATTTTCATCAAATTTGATCATAAAGGTCGTTCCTTTGTGCCAAAGTGCCGTCACTTTGGCTGGCTGCAAAAGAAGTAGGCCCTATTATTTTACAGTCTTGTAATGTACTACACCTTGGTCTTCATATCAAAATCACATAAGGTTTTGATTAAACTTCAGATGACCATTTAATATCAACATAGGAAATGGATTTTCACTTACAAAGCCTGTGGAATTCAGCACAGCTTCTATTATGCCTGCTATGAAAGCAGCGCAATTTATGGAACTCTTGTCTCGAGGCACTGAAATGAATCGGTTCACCAAAGGCTCCTTCTCAATGAGGTAGTATATTCTCTCGTCATCTGTTGCACGATCTAGTTTATCTGCTTCTTTTCCAAACAGTGACTGGGGAGTAAAGACAATACAGTAAAAATTTACTAATCAATATGAATGATTGTGAATAAATAATTCTTTAATCAGTCCTATTTATGTTGACAAGATTAGAAACTATTATTTCCTACAGGCTTCTTTTTCCTCTGTAAGACAGTGTACACCCCATACACAGTCTTCCATCTTTCCAACTCTCCTAACAATTGTTTCAACACTATTTTCAGCAAAGACTGACCTCATCAGTCCCAGTTGCAGTCCAAGACTGTGTACAAAACAATGTACATTCACTCTTCATAGGTTCCAGCTATGATGTACAATTTATCTTGGATATAGATTTTAATCTTCTTTATTTTTCACCCATACTTATTAAAAGCCAATACAGTTTGACTATAAAATAAAAGGTGCTATCCTGTTCCTTAAAAGTATCAATTATTAAAATGGTGAATGGGTGTAATGTTAAGCACAATTCTGAACAATTACTGTAACAGACAAGACTGCCCACATTTTGTTAAGCTGATTCAAGAAGACACTGAAAAAGAGGAAAGTAAAAAAGATTCTGACTAAGGTATGTAAGGCAGGGCAATCTATTTCATATTTCAACTTTTCCACTCTTAACTATCATTCATCTGTGATCTCAGAATATTAACCCAGCTCTTGCCAGTTACCAAAAGTACCATTCACAGAACTGATTTCTTAGATACTACACTTCAATGGAAGATTTAAGTCCTATTTGTTTCATATATATATATATATATATACACACTATACTAACCTTCCATAGCGTTCCCTTGACAAAGAGTAAGATGTTAAGGAGCTTAATTTCACGCTTGTAGTTCCTCTCTCTCACGAACAACAACTCTACCATCCGCACGCCAACACTCTGGCCCAGTTCTGATAACCTTTAAAGAAAGGGCAGTGAACATCTCTTAAAATGTAATTACAATAACCACAATGCCCTCTTAATTAATCAAATTCTTCACACTTTTTGGATATGCTTGTCACTATAAAGTCTTAGGTCCAAATGCAAGAATATGAATAAATTCTGACTTCTGTGGCAGGATTCGAAACCGCATCCAGAGTATCAGAATGAGGTCACGTTACCAACATGACCATGAGAAGTTGTCTGGTCAGCAATGTGACCTTGTTCTGATACTCGAGATATGGATTTGAATCCTGTTACAGACATCAGAATGACTTCATATTCTTGCATTTGGATCTAAGGCACATCCAAAAAGTTACAAGAATTCAAGAAGTTAGGGGGACATTGTGGTTGTTACAGTTACAGCTGTAAAAATGTTTAGAAGCATCAGGAGAAAAGTAAACAGGCACATACACAACACTAGTGCTAACTGAAACAGCAAACTAAAGCTCTGAAAATGAAAGCTCAGTATATAAAAAAGATTTCTTTAGTTATTGTGAGGTGAGAAACCACACATACAGACACTTACCTACCATCTTCTCATATGGTTAAGAATACTTTAATTCCTGGGTAGCAATATTGTTACAATTAGCTAAGGAATATGTCTAACAACCTCTGTTCTTTATTTATCAAGTTGGAATGTTATGCTTGTGCCAGCCCTTTGAAAATTGACAGTTTATACAGAATATCTGTTATCCTTGCATCAGCCATTTAAAAGGTCAAAGGTGTATGCAGAATATTTAGCCCTTCAAAAAATTAAAGTGTACGTATAGAGAACATTTGCTATTCCTGTGACAGCCATTTAACAAAGCACAGTATATACAAAATGCAGTATTTTAAAAACAAAATGATTCTTTGGGCAAAGCCCTGGGGTGACAAGAAATGTACACAGTACTATGACTGTCTGTTCTGGAATAAGAGGGTGTTGGGAACTATAAGCCTCTACACTTCTTGTTCAGTTCTGAGAGCGGTGGCACCTAACCTCTTTATAACCTCCAAACCAGCTGGGTAAGAAAGAGGTTGTGGTCCATGTCTGCTGTCCTGAGACTTGCAAAGCCAAAATACAATAACAAATTTGACTTCTAAGAATGGCATCCCTTTCCTAAGGATGCTGTTAGCAAGAAAAATTTGGATGGTGTCCGTAAACAGGCCACCTCCAGATATTCTAGACAGAAGCTCTTACCAGCAAAGCTATCTGACTCCTCACCTAAACTAAATTCTCAGTGTCATTTGCAGCATCCATGAGGGGCTTTGTCACACTAAACATCCACTCCTACCACTCAGCATTTCCCTCAAGAACTGTACTTCTGGGGTCCATCTCTGCTGGAGTTATATCACCGTGGGTCCAGGCATAGCCAGGGAAAATCCCTAGTTAACTCTTATCAGGATAGACCTGATGGGTGTGTATGTAACAGCCTAACCAATGATAATACTGTACCTTTTAAACCTGACATCTGGCAGAGGGAAAATCTGCAGAGCTGTCATAGTCATATCTGCTATAACCTTAGACCCTTTGCCCTGTAACCTCAGGAATGTCCACAAGCCAAGATGCAATTCTTCTTGGAAAAGTAGAATGCCATAAACATCACAGTTTTTTAAAATTACTTTCAGCGTAGGCTGAAAACGGCTGTTAAACTCTTGAGCAAGGTGGTTAAGCAGTAACTACCGTCAGGTAGGCAGGAATACCCGCCTGCCCGGATGTAAACATTCCAGTTTGCCTTTCAGTCCAGCTTCAGATTGAGGGGTGGCATGAGGTGGGCATAATATGTAATGTAAAGGACCTTAGGTTTGTATAGTTAGGAAAAATACAATTTACTTTCAAAAATTGTGATTTGTTCTGACACAACATACACACTGTCGGTCCTTTACATTAGGAAGACTCACTGGCTGGAGGGAAAATCTGAGTGAGTCTCCTGAACTAACTGGAGTTCTGAACACCTGGGCTGCTACTGGTCAAAAGAGCGAGGAGGAGTACCCCAGCCTCTGACATATTGATCAGAGTGTAGGAACTGCAAGATCAAATGTCAGGTACTGGACCTTTTCTCATGAGTGAGGAAACGTGACTCATACGAAACAGGCTGGGGAGAATCTTAGAGTCGGAGGCACTGAGGAAAAGCTGAGATAGGGTTTCCCTTATTGCCAGTCTCTCCTTCCTACCCTTGCTAGAGGAAGGAGCGGAATTGCTTCTATGATTCTAGGAGAAAAATAGAACGGGTGCTCGATGTGTAGTCTTACTGCATCAGTGCCAGGTCCAGCACATGTTGGTTTGAGTCCTATTCTCATCCTGAAGGAGGAGAAGTAGAAGGACGGGGAAGGAAGACGAAGAGAGGCCAGTCACTCTCGGTATCCTTCTCACTTCCAGAACCAACACCTTAGGTGAGATGCTACTCGTCCACTTGAAGGATCCGGGTAAGAAAACACAACTTGTTGAACAGCCACCACAGGGGCAAGGAAAAAAGGCTCCAAGGGCCTGTGGGCAAGACCATAGGAAGACAAGTGTGGTCTATGAGACCACGTCTTGCTTCCAGACCAACAGAAACTTCCGGAATGCAAGGGATGGACCAAGCCATCGGCTTCGTGAGCTCTCAGGTGGAAGGTACCGGTATCGTCGTCGTCAGCTGCTGAGTACCTCCTTCGATCACTTGACGAAGCCAGAAGGAAGATGTGTCCTTATGCATTCCTTCCTTGGGAGAGACAGTACTAGCGAAAATGTCAACGACATCCAGGTTAGGAGTGTCGAGCCTTTTCGGAAAGTACCACAGCTCCCTAAAGGACAAAGTAACGAATGATCTGGATCATCGATACAAAGTCCAAGGAGGAGGGGAACAAGGATGACTCGAACCCGACAACAGATGCTGAAGGATTCGGAGTACACCTATGACATCCGAGAAGGAGTCGAGGTATTCATCCCCATCACCTGTTCTTCCATCTTCTGCACCAAGGCCGGAGCAAGATGAGAGGTGGTCCTACGAGGGCACATCTCTATCTGACGACTCTCATAAGGGCGCATGCAGCATGGAACAGGAACCCTAAACGAGAGTCACATGCCACCAAGGGAACAGTTCCCTGGGACAGCAAGACCGAAGAAGCTTCTCATCCGTAGCTAAATCTTGACTGAGGAGAAGAAGGCTACTTCAGATAGAAGACTAGGTTGCAAGGGCCTACATTCTTCACAAATGAAAGGGAAAGAAGCAACCCTCAGCAGAGAAGACGAGGAAGTCCAGGCTTGAAGAGTGACTCTGACCCGAGAAGGAGTTCTGCAACAACACCCACCAGCGAAGACGGCTCCAGTGCCTGGGAGTGTTGCAGAGGACTTCAAGAGATATCTAACTATAGCCGCTGCCGCTCAGTGAGAAAGCCTATGCTTGCTAGGGAAGCTGGAAGGTCTCCCAGTCCCAAACACACAGGGATGTACTGCCCGAAGAACCGTTTCTTGTGTAGCTGCTACAGGAGGTTGGGTCAAGCAGAACTCTTCTCGGTGCCTCAGCTATCAGGTCAGGCGAGAGGCGAAGTCCTCCGGCATTTGTCTGTAACTCAGGGTGAGCAATGCTTGAGAACCCATAGTGAAACAGACAAATACAGAGGGAAAAATGTAGATATCAAGTTTCCCAGAAAGACAGCATGCCTTGCTGTAGTGGCCCCTGGGTCTGGTATGAAGGAGTGAGAAAAAACTACCGACTTGTCCAGGGGGGCAACAGAAAGACGGTAGGGATTTCTCAGTTGAGCAATCTCTTCGTGAATCTTTGAGTGAGCAGCATGTTCCGTCCCAATTACTCAAACCTGAGGTCAAGCTCGCCTGCCAATACATCCCCACCGGGGATGCATCTGGCTAATTGAGATGTTGAGTGCGCTATAGAACACTTGAGTACCTGCAAATGTCGACATGTGAAACAGGAGGAAAAAACGATTCCCTCTTGTTTGTCGACAAATGCCACTACTGTGGTTTGTTGTTCAACGAACCAGTGAGTGTTGCAAAACTCATCTTGAATTCTCAGAGGGCCAGAAGGCTGCCTTGAGCCCCGGATGGTGATGAGAAGGTACTAATCGTCTCGGTCACACACCTTCAAGACAAAGTCTTACAGATGTGCGCCTATTCCTCGATCAGTGAATCCGTAAGTAGACACAAAATGTGAGGGGAATATGCAAGCATATTCGAAAGTTCCTTCAATCAAGCATTAGCCTAACTCCTTCCTCATACTTCGAAGAAGAAAGAAGGATGGAGGAATGGAAGCAGACTTCCATTCTCCGCCATGGGGAAGCTTCTGCAAGATGACAGGATACTGAGACAATTAGCTCTAGCCGGGCTGGCATTTCCCGAATCGGGAGCACGGGAGAGGAAGCGGGATGAAAAGAATTGCCGAGACCTAAGGGAAATAGATACTTCTCCTGAAGGAATCTATTCCCAGGTCTTGGCAATGTTGCTGCCAGCTCCAGAGACTTGATAAGTATAATTTCATCCAGGAATCTGCAGTAGGAGAACTTCTTCCCGGTCGATACTTCTTTTTCTCTTCCCTTCTTCCCTCCTCCCTTATGGGAAAGAGGGTGGAAAGAGACACAGTTATGTGCACTTTCCTATGTTCCGCAATCTCCTATTGAAGCCTGGGACTTCTTAGGAGTTATGGGGGGGCTGGCTTGAACTTGAGTTCGAGTCGAGATGACTAAAACCCCAAGGTCTTGGCCATTGTCCAAAGGACAAGGCAGTGCCCTGATATAAACCTTGATTGCCGAGGTATCTGGCAAATCTCTGGGCAAGAAGAATTCATATTCTGTCAAGGCAGGGGAGAAGCTTGGTGTCTCGACCTGAACGAACACCTTCTCCGATGAAAAGAGTTCATCTGGTCAAGAACGCTCTCAGAAGCAAGGACCACGGCGGCCCAAGACACTCTCAGCCCCTCAGGAACTGCAAGGGTTGCGAGTGATGAAGATTATTCATTGGGGGAGTCGCGGTCCTGTCCCGGGGGTCCTTGCGCTGACGAATGGGCGCAAAGTTCTCCAAAAAAACCAGGGCGATCGCAACTTGAAGAGGAAGACCTTCGCTGCTTCTGAAGCGTGAAACTCCTGTACCTCTCCCCTTGGAGGGAGCCTTGACAGATCCCATGAAACCCTCCTCAGCTACCTGGTTGTACTACGAGACAATCGGGGAACCGACACCCAAAGCACGCCAGGAATCCGAACTCCGAAGAGCTCTCTCTGTCCATCTCACGCCTCTCAGAACAACCGAGAGGAAAAGAGAACAGGTAAGGATAAAGAGTACCTCTACCTGTCCTGCCAGTAAGATAAGCAGGAGAGGCGGACCGTGAGCAATAATCAACTGAAGGAGATTACCGCTACACGGGGGAAGAAAAGCGTTTGTGCCATGGCAAAGCACTTGTGCCGTGGCAAAGCGCTTTCCTGGGAAGAGCAAAAAGTTCACTCGAACAGAGCCGAGAACCCAATTCGGAAAAAACTGAATGGGGCCGAGCCGAGCCAATCACGTGACCGCAATCCAGACTGGGAGGTATGCGGTGGACTGGGAGGCAGGCTGGGTGAGCCAAGCCGAGCCGAGCCAGTCTCGCAAGTGCGACCAGGGGCCGAGCTGAGCCGAGCCGATTGCGTGAACACAATCGGAACTGGACAGGGCGGAACTCGTCTGCTGTGAACTATTGCTAGTTTCCCGAACTCTAAACTCCTTCGAGGCCGAGGCCCCTTGAGAAGAAGGTTCAAAGGGGAATTCTGTGTCTGCTATCCTGCATGCTCGAACCCTAAGGTACAAGACACAAGTATGAGACCTGGCCGAGCAACCGAAGCAGCTGGCAGGCAGTATCGAGACACCTGGCGTCTCAGCACCCAGACACCTGGCATCTCGGCTCCCAGACAACTGGGTGTCTCGGCAATTTCTCTCGTCCTGTGCCTCTTGTCAGGACAGCACTCGTGATTCATAGAATTCGAGTTACCCACGAGACTCCCAGAAATCAGGAGCGGCTGCTTTCAATTTCCTACGAGATCGAAAGAGCCAGGCACTGAACCAGTCTTAGACGCAGACTTCCAAGACTGGCAATGAGGGCGTGGCCTCGAGAGGCTGCACTCTCAGGGCCCCCGAAATGCCAGACCCCACAGGAGAATGCAAATCGGTTCCCGCCCGAGGGCGGGAAGAGCCGAGAGAAACTTGTATCCCGGAAAAGAGTTAGTCCCTTAGAAGTCTCGCAGGACCCCTAAAGGGAATCTCTTCCCTGCTTCTTCTGGTGTTCGAACCGACAGGATCGAGACACCACACTGGCAAGCACTCGGGGAGCACTTGTGGTGCTGGCAGGAAGAGCTGAGACACCTGGGTGCCTTGGCCCTTTCTCTAGCACTGCTCCCGAACTGGGCCCAAGGAAATACAGCAGGAGACCAGGAAGAGCCGCCCAGACTGTCGTTGAGTTAACGCCTACCTGGTGGTAGTTACTTTACTGCCTAACCACCTTGTTCAAGAGTTTAACGACTGTGTCCAGCTTCGCCATAAGTAATTCCTAATGTAAAGGACCAATGGTTTGAATATCGTGTTGGAACAAATAAAAACCTGCAACAGTCTGACAAACAAAAGTGAATACTTTCCAAATTCGGCAAGCAAGCATGAACCGGCAAATCTGGCAGGATTGCAGAGCGCGACGTGCTGTCAGCAGCGCAGCATAAAAGAGAATGACACCGCTGGGGGTAAGTTGCTGCTTCGCTCCTGTTGCAGTGGGCGGGGCCTGTCACCTCCCATTTGCAACCGACGCACTACCGCAAATTTTGAATTTAGGATGCTGTGCAAGCATAAACGTTAGCTAAATAATTACTTGGTAAGTTACTTATATAAAATAAGGATATCTAGATACAACTTAACACAGAAAGTCAAGGCTGCATTTTACAACCACTCAAGCAAGGTATTTCAATCTGACTTTGATGCTTAGCAGTCTTTTATGAGCATTAGGAATAGCTACAACTAAGACACCTGGTATCATAATGAAAAATACAGGATTGAAAATGGAAAATGAACAATGGAAAGAACGAAACAATCGCACTTACTTGTTGTGTAATTCATTAACAGTTTTGACACGATTCTGGGAGTACTGCACCATCTCTGAGAAGAGCAGGGCGTAAGCTGTTAGGCTAACTTCAGATTTCCCTCGACTGAGAGATTTATCCAAGATGCTCGGTCTTTGTTTCCCACCACTCATCTTCCTATGAATGAATACCATGATGATAAATAAGTTCAATTGGTAATGTGATGAAAATGTTTACAAGACTGATGAATATTACAGTATTCACAATTATCCGTAATGTTTTTATCTGGAGGCAGTGGATGACACGAAAAATTATCTGATATAGTAGAGTGGTAATTTCTGGCATAAAAAAGTTTTCAAGTAGGAAAGATGAAATATGAGTAAACTAACTCCTATGGAAATCTTTTTATAGTGCTTTACATAATGCTTTACAAAGCCAAGATTTTCAAATAATATTTCATTTCTTTCACCCAATCCTCTGCCCTTTTTCCTTACTTTTAAAAAGAATGAGTGAAAAACTTAGATGAGAGAGAGAGAGAGAGAGAGAGAGAGAGAGAGAGAGAGAGAGAGAGAGAGAGAGAGAGAGAGAGAGAGAGAGAATTAATATCAAAGCAATGAACTAGAGGTACGTGTACTAAATCACACGTAATGCAGAGAAGAACATAAGAGCAGAAATCACATCAAAATAAAAATAATAATATATACAGTTGACCACTGGTATTTGCAGGGGATGCGTACTGCAACCCCCCATGAATAGCTAAAATCAGCGAATATTTCATACCCCTCTAAAAATGCATATAACTGCCTATTTTGGTAATTCAAACACCAAAAAAAAACTCTAAAAATAACAATTTTTAAAAGTAAATTGTATTTTTCCTAACTATACAAACCCGAGGTCCTTTACATTAGGATTACTTTCAAGCGTAGGCTGGAAACGGCCGTTAAACTCTTGAACAAGGTGGTTAGGCAGTAACTACCTCCAGGTAGGCGGGGATACCCGCCTGCCCGGATGTAAACATTCCAGTTTGCCTTTCAGCCCAGGTACAGATTGAAGGGTGGCATGAGGTGGGCATAAAGTGTAAAGGACCTCGGGTTTGTATAGTTAGGAAAAATACAATTTACTTTTAAAAATTGTTATTTGTTCCGACACAATATACAAACCCTCGGTCCTTTACATTAGGAGACTCACTGATTGGAGGGAGGAATCTGATAAAGTCTCTCTGAACTGACTGGACTTCACCACCTTGTCTTCCCTTCCTGGTCGTGAGAGCGAGGAAGGGAAAAACTGCCTCTGACAAAAGATCGGGTTGTAAGAAACGCAGGATCAGTTGTCAGACTTCTGGGTCCCTCTGCATGAAAGAGGAAACGTCAGTTCATGCAAAGTAGGCTAGGAAGAATTTGACGTCGGATGACAATAAGGCAAATACAAGCATTGGGTTGTCTCATAGTCATGGTCTCCTTCCTCCCCTTGCAAGAGGAAGGAGTGGGGTTGCTTCTATTAACCTGAACGGAAACAGAACGGAAGCTCCAGCTTGTAACGGCATGTCCGCTCCGTGGGAAGAGAGCCAGGATGGGGAGAAAGAAGAGAGGCCAGTCACTCAACATTCATTCTCCCCATCACAGCTGTACAACATAGGCGAGATGCAACCTGTCCCATTAGGGGAGCTGGATAAGCTACACAACTTGTTGAGCAGCCACCACAGGACCCAAGGAAAAAGTGTCCAAGGACTTGTGTGCAACATCCCGGAGGTAGAAGGAGGTGAAGGTAGTCTGTTGGGACCACACACCCGCCTTCAGCACCTGTGGTACCGACATATTCTTCCAGAATGCGAGGGATGGACCAAGCCATCGACTTTGTGAGCTCTCGGGTGAAAGGTACCGGTATCGTCGTCGTCAGCTGCCAAGTACCTCCTTGATCGCTTCACGAAGTCAGGAGGAAGATGTGTCCTTAGACACTTCTTCCTTGGGAGAGACATTACTAGCGAAAACGTTGATGACATCCAGGTTAGGAATGTCAACCTTTCGAAAGTACCACAGCTCCCAATAGGACAAAGTAACGAATGATCTGGATCATCGATACAAAGTCCAAGGAGGAGGGGAACAAGAAGGACTCGAACCCGACAGTCGATGCCAATGGATTCGGAGTCCACCTACAACATCCGAGAAGGAGTCGAGGTATGATCCCCATCCCTGTTCTTCCATCTTCTACGCCAAGGCCAGGGTAAGATGAGAGATGGACCTAAGAGGGCATATCTCTATCCGACGACTCTCGTAAGGCGAGTGCAGAGCACGGACAGGAACCCTAAACGAGAGTCGCATGCCACCCAGGAAACAGTTCCCTGGGAGAGCATGACTGAAGAAGCTTCTCGTCCGTAGCTAACTCTCGACTGAGGAGACGAAGGCTACTTCAAATAGAAGACTAGGTCGCAAGGGCCTACGTTCTTCACAAATGAAAGGGAGAGAAGCAGCCCTCGGCGGAGAAGACGAGGAAGTCCAGACTTGACGAGCGACTCTGACCCAAGAAGAAGTTCCGACAACGACACCACCAGCGAAGACGGATCCAGTCCCTGGGACAGTGTTGCAGAGGACTTCAAGGGATATCCAGTTATATCCGTTGCCGCTCGGCGAAAAGCCTGTGCTTGCAAGGAAAGCTGGAATGTCTCCCAGTCCTGAACACACAGGGATGTACTGCCTCAAGAACCGCTTCTTGTGTAGCTGCACAGGAGGATGGGTCAAGCGGAATTCTTCTCGATGCCTCGGCAATCAGGTCGGATGAAGGCGAAGTCTTCAAGTATTTGTCTGTAACTCGGGGTGAGCAATGTTTGTGAACCCTAGCGAAACGGACAAATACGGAGGGAAAAAACGTTGATATCGAGTTTTCACCAAAAGACAGCATGCCTCAACAGAGCGGCCCCTGGTCTGGTATGAGGGAGTGAGAAAACACTACCGACTTGTGTGCAGGGAGGCAACAGAAGGACGGTAGGGATTTCTCAGTCCAGCAGTCTCTGCATGAATCATCTTCTTCTTTTAACGTGCTTTTTTCCCATTTTTGTATGGGGTAAGCACGATGCCTTCTTTTGAAGGACTTTTTGATTTGGCTTTGGGGTAGACCTGTGGTCTCGATCGGCTGCCCTGCCTGACATCGCTTAGACCCCGGTAGCGTATGTTTCATGTATCATACCCGACCCAACGCCCTTTCTTCCCAGCAGCGAGAAGTTATTGCGCGGGTATGGCGAGAGTTCGAGACGCATGAATCTTCGTGAAGAAAGAGTGAGCAGCATGTTCCGTCCCGATCACTCAAACCCGAGGCCAGGCTTGCCTACCAATACATCCCCACCAGGAATGCATCTGGTTAATTGAGCTGTCGAGTGTGCAATAGAACAACACTCAAGTACCTTCAAATGTCGAGATGAAACAGGGGAAAAACGATTGCCTCCTGTTTGTCGACAAATGCCACTACTGTGGTTTTGTTGTTCAACGAAACCAGTGAGTGCCGCAAAACCCATCCTGAATTCTCGGACGGCCAAAAGGCTGCCCTGAGCCCAGGACGGTGACGAGAAGGTACTAATCGTCTCGGTCACACAAATTCAAGACAAGGTCTTACCAGTGTGCGCCTATTCCTCAATCTGTGAATCCGTAAGTAGACACAAGATGTGAGGGGAATATGTAAGCATATTCGAAGGTTCCTACAATCAAGCATTAGCCTAACTCTTTCCTCATACACCGAAGAGGAAAGAACGGGGAAAAGGAAGCAGACTTCCATTTTCCATTATGGGGAAGCTTCTGCAAGATGACAGGGTACTGAGGCAATTAGCTCTAGCCGGCTGGCATTTCCCGAATCGGGAGCACGGGAGAGGTGATGGGATGAAAGTTCGATGGAAAGAATTGCCGAGACCTAAGGGAAATAGATACTTCTCCTGAAGGAATCCATTCCCAGGTCTCGGCAATGTCGCTGCCAGTTCCAGAGACTCGATAAGCATCATTTCGTCCAGGCATCAGCAGTTGCAATCTTCTTCTGAAGCCTAGGACTTCTTAGCTAAGGAGTTGAGGGGGGCTGGCTTGAACCCAAGGTCGAGTTGAGATGACTAAGACCCAAAGTTCTTGGCCATTGTCCAAAGGACAAGTCAGTGCCCTGGTGGGAACCTTGATTACCGGGGGATCTGGCAAATCTCTGAAAGAGAAAGGCAGAACCAAGTAAAGGTTAGTTCCCAAGGGTCGAGCCAACTCGGGACTTACGAAACCGGAGATCCGAATTGGGACAAAGTCCTTCTTCTTAGCACCAAAATTGCCCAAAAAACTGAAGTTGGCAAGACCCTCCGAGGCAAGAAGAATTCATATTCTGTCGAGGCAGGGGTGGAAGCTTGGTGTCTCGACCTGAATTAACTCCATCGAAGAAAAGAATTCATCAGGTCGAGAACGCTCTCGGAAGCCAGGACCGCGGCAGTCCCTGACACTCTCGGCCCCTCGGAAACTGCAAGGGTTGCGAGTGATGAAGGTTATTCATTGGGGGAGCCGCGGTCCTGTCCCGGGGATCCTCGCGCCGATTCGTCGGCACGAAGTTCCCCGAGAACACGGGGGCGATCGTAACTTGAAGAGGAAGACCCTCGCTGTTTCCGACACGTGAAACTCCTGTACCTCTCCCCTTGGAGGGAGACCTTGACAGATCCCATGAAACCCTCCTCACCTACCTGGTTATAATACGAGAGAATCAGGGGACCGATACCCAAAGCACGCCAGGCAGCCGAACTCCAAAAGAAAATTTCGTCGGAGCTCTCTCTGTCCGTCTCGCGCCTCTCGGAACAACCGAGAGGAGAAGAGAACAGGTGAGGAGAAAAGAGTATCCCAACCTGTCCTGCCAGAATGATAAGCAGGAGAGGCGGACCATGAGCGATAATCAACCGAAGGAGATTACTGCCACACGGGGAAAGAAGAGCACTTGTGCCGTGGCAAAGCGCTTTCCTGGGAAGAGCAAAAAAAGTTCACTCGAACATAGCCGAGAACCCGAATCGGAAAAAAACGAGTAAGGCCAAGCCGAGCCGAGCCGATCACGCGAACGCGATCCAGCTGGTCGGTATGCGGCAGACTGGGAGGCAGGCAGGGCGAACCGAGCTGAGCCAAGCCAGTCTGGCAAGCCGAGTCGAGTCGAGCCGAGCCAGTCTGGCAAGCCAAGTCGAGCCGAGCCAGTCTCGTAAGTGCGACCGGGGGCCGAGCCAAGCCAATTGCGCGAACACAATCATAACTGGGCAGGCCAGACTCGTCTGCTGTGAACAATTGCTAGTTTCCCGAACTCTAAACTCCTTCGAGGCCGAGGCCCCTCGAGAAGAAGGTTCAAAGGGGAATTCTGTGTCTGCTATCTTGCATGCTCGAACCCTAAAGTTCGAGACACAAGAACAAAGCCCGCCCGAGCAACCGAAGCAGCTGGTGGGCAGTATAGAGACACCTGGCGTCGCGGCACACCGACACCTGGGTGTCCCGGCAACCAGACACCTGGGTGTCTCGGCACTTTCTCTCGTCCTGTGCCTCTCATCAACCAGGAGAGCGCTCAACCAGACACCTCGTGATTCATAAATTCGAGCTACCCACGAGACTTCCGAAAATCGGGAGCGGCTGCTTTGTTTCAAACGCAAGATCCCTGGCACAGGAGAATGCGAATCGGTCAAACGAAGATCCAGGAGAAACTTGTCTCCCGGAAGAGAGTCAGTCCCTTAGAAGTCCCGCAGGACTCCCAAAGTGAATCTCTTCCCTGCTTCTTCTGGTGTTCGAACCGAGAGGATCGAGACACCAGGCTGGGAACCCGACCGAGCACTGGCAAACACTCGGGAGCGCCTGCGGTGCTGGCAGGAAGAGGAACCAAGACACCTGGGTGCCTCGGCCCTTTCTCTCGCACTGCTCCCGAACTGGGCCCAGGAAAATCTCTCCAGACCAGATCGGGATACTTGATATTCCATACAATCTCGAGCACTC
This sequence comes from Macrobrachium rosenbergii, assembly GCF_040412425.1. Taxonomy (NCBI): domain Eukaryota; kingdom Metazoa; phylum Arthropoda; class Malacostraca; order Decapoda; family Palaemonidae; genus Macrobrachium; species Macrobrachium rosenbergii. Next base: position 33,246,137 of record NC_089785.1, read on the forward strand.
GGCGGCTCGCGAACGAGCGCCAAGCAGCCCCCATCTTAGAGGCGGAACCTCTAACACTGGGACGGAACGTAAACTGAGGTCTGCGCGCCCACAGCTCCCAAACACAAAACCCAAGGCTATGCGAATCGGTTTCCCTAACCCAAAGGTCGGGAAGAGCCAGTGAGAGACCCACTGCCTCCTCGGAAGGAGGCAGTCCCTAGACATCCAAGGGCATCAAGGGAAGAAGCAGCATTCCTTTCCTTCGGCCGATGGAGGTCTGCCGATTCTCGGGACCCCTTGGACCTCGGGAGAGGAAGGGAAGACGCAGCAGAAGACGAAATCGAAGATAAGATGAAGAAGACGACGGCTACTTCCACAGGACGGCTTCCTTCACCTCCACTCCGACATCTTCTACAGGATGGTGGACACGAAACATCGTAACCTCCAGGGTAGTCTGGCAGGAACACAACGGACGCAGCCAGGACACCACCACCAGGAGAAGCATGATCAGGACAGCCGATGCTGGAGCTACGGCAGCAATTCGGAAGGCAGGAGCTACTGCAACGGCCAGGAACATCACCTCAACAGGACGACTTCCTACATCTTCACGCCGACATCTTCTAAAGGATGGCGGACATCGTAACCTCTGGAGCAGCTGGCAGGAACGCACGGAAGCGGCCCCGGGCACGACCGCCAGAAGCAGCAGGAATGATCAGGACAGCCGATGCAGGAGCTACGGCATAGGTTCGGCAAGCAGGAGCTGTGCAACAGCCAGGAACATCACTTCCACAAGGCGACTTCCTTCCCTTTCACGCCAACATCTTCTACAGGATGGCTGACATCGTAACCTCCAGGGCATCTGGCAGGAACACAACGGAAGCGGCCCCGGGCACGATCACTAGGAGAAGAAGCGGGCACGATCAGGACATCCGATACAGGAGCTATGTTAGCGGTTCGGAAGGCAGGAGCTACTGCAACGGACAGAATGTCATTTGAAAGTCACCAGCAGCGACACAAGAGCATAACACAGGGAACAGCAGGAGCAGATGGACCACAGATACGCAGGAAGCATTGCAACAGCATACATGAAAACCAGCAATGACAGCGATCGATCTACATCGGCGGGAACAGAGTCAGAACCGATCCCGACGTGGAAATATGTCATCTAATCAGGTATTGTGGTCGATCCCGAAGCAACATTGAATGAATGTCGGGACTGCTTCATGCAAGATATTCTTCATATATCCAGCCAACTACTACTGTGTCTGCGATGCTCACTGTCAACCTGAAAGAAAAACAAAGATGATTAGTAGAGGGAGGCACCTCCCGCTACAAGGGGAACAGCCCTACGCAGCGGGAGGAGGTACTCTAGACGAGGTCACTCAATCGCTCCCCCCTCCCCCGCCGGGTCTTCGCCCGACGAGCAAGCGAAGAGGGCAAAGGAGAGAGGAAGAACCTACGGGAAGAGAAAAAAGGACGGAGGGGAGGCCACCAAGGGCGCCGTGGAAGCGGAACTTATAGACGACGCCCGTAACCTCCCACTCGGCCCACAAATCTCTAAGCGCAGGCGGCGAGTAACACTCAGCATAAGTAGGATGAAATTAGTGATGCCCCTTACACACGGAGGGCGGAAGCCCAAGAAGGGAACTAACTCTTACGTCCCGATGTATGTAGGGGAGTGAAGATATTGCGTCCCCAAACTATATCTCCGAAAGTACAGGGGCGCCTTTCAGTATTTACGTAAAGGGCCACTGGAGAGAAGCATTACCACTTGGTTACGCTACTCCAGTTATGCCCTTGGCCGTCAAACCCAAGACACAGGCAGGGAACGACGGCTTATGCAAGGTTATCACAAATCGTGGGTTTGTATTAATAAAAATCAAACACACATATATATAAACAAAAATACAGAAAGATCCCACCGGGATAATAAGAGCTTAACGACAGTCAGGCAGAGAGAACGAAAACATGTCAGCAACGCGTGACGGCCGAAAGCAAACTGGAATGTTTACATCCGGGCAGGTGGGTATCCCCGCCTACCTGGAGGTAGTTACTGCCTAACCACCTTGCTCAAGAGTTTAACGGCCGTTTCCAGCCTACGCCTGAAAGTAATCCCTAATGTAAAGGACCTCGGGTTTGTATATTGTGTCGGAACAAACCCAGGGCTATGCGAATCGGTTTCCTAACCCAAAGGTTAGGAAGAGCCAACGAGAGACCCACTGCCTCCTCAGAAGGAGGCAGTCCCTAGACGTCCAAGGGCATCAAGGGGAAGAAGCAGCATTCCTCTCCTTCGGCCGATGGAGGTCTGTCCAATTCTCGGGACCCCCTTGGACCTCGGGAGAGGAAGGGAGACACAGCAGAAGACGAAATCGAAGATAAGATGAAGAAGACGGCAGCTACTTCCACAGGGCGGCTTCCTTCACCTCCACTCCGACATCTTCTACAGGATGGTGGACATGAAACATCGTAACCTCCAGGGCAGTCTGGCAGGAACACAACGGACGCGGCCCAAGACACTACCACCAGGAGAAGCAGCAGGCATGATCAGGACAACCGATGCAGGAGCTACTGCAAAGGCCAGGAACACCACTTCAACAGGGCGACTTCCTTCATCTTCACGCCGACATCTTCTACAGGATGGCGGACATCGTAACCTCTGGGGCAGCTGGCAGAAACACAACGGAAGCGGCCCCGGGCACGACCGCCAGGAGAAGCGGCAGGCATGATCAGGACAGCCGATGCAGGAGCTACAGCACAGGTTTGGAGGGCAGGAGCTATTGCAATGGCCAGGAACGTCACTTCCACAAGGCGACTTCCTTCCCTTTCACGCCGACATCTTCTACAAGATGGCAGACATCGTAACCTCCAGGGCAGCTGGCAGGAACACAACGGAAGCGGCCCCAGGCACGACCACTAGGAAAAGTAGCGGGCACAATCAGGACAGTCGATGCAGGAGCTACGTTAGCGGTTCGGAAGGCAAGAGCTACTGCAATGGACAGAATGTCATTTGAAAGTCACCAGCAGCGACAGGAACGATCAGGGCGGCTGCGGCAGGAGACCAGGAAGAGCAGCCCACAGACTGTCATTGAGTTGACAAGAGCATAACACAGAGAACAACAGGAGTAGATGGACCACAGGTATGCCGGAGGCAGTGCAACAGCATACATGAAGTCTAGCAATGACAGCGATCAATCCACATCGGCAGGAACAGAGTCAGAACAATCCTGACGTGGAAATATGTCATCTAACCAGGTATTGTGGTCGATCCCGAAGCAACCCTGAATGAATGTCGGGACTGCTTCATGCGAGATAATCCAGCCAACTACTGCTGTGTCTGCGATGTTCACTGTCAACCTGAAAGAAAAGCAAAGATGATTAGTAGAGGGAGACTCCTCTCGCTACAAGGGGAACTGCCCTACGCAGAGGGAGGAGGTACTCTACAAGAGGTTGTCCGATTGCTCCCCGCCCCTGGTCTTCGCCCAACGAGCGAGTGAAGAGGGCCAAGGAGAGAGATCCACTAAAGGGGAGAAGGAAGAACCTACGGAAAGAGAAAAAAGGACGGAGGGGAGGCCACCAAGGGCGTTGTGGAAGCGGAACTTTCTGACGACGGCCGCAACCTCCCACCCGGCCTCCAGCCCAGCTCTCCAAGCGCAGGCGGCGAGCAACACTCAGCATAAGTAGGAAGGAATTAGTGATGCCCCTTATACACGGAGGGCGGAAGCCCAAGAAGGGAATGAACTCTTACGTCGCGATGAATGTAGGGGAGTGAAGATATTACATCCCAAACTATATCTCCGAATGTACAGGGGCACCTTCAGTATTTACGTAAAGGGCTACTGGAAGAGAAGCATTATCACTCGGTTACGTTTCTCCAATAACGCCCTTGGCCGTCAAACCCAAGACACAGTGCTGAGAACAACGGCTTATGGAAGGTTATTACGAATCGTGGGTTTTTATTAATAAATATCAAACACATGTATATATAAATAAAAATACAGAAAGATCCCACCGGGATAATAAGAGCTTAACGACAGTCAGGCAGAGAGAACGAAAAATACGTCAGCAACGCATGACGCCCGAAAGCAAACTTTAATGTTTACATCCGGGCATGCGGGTATCCCCGCCTACCTGGCGGCAGTTACTGCCTAACCACCTCGCTCAAGAGTTTAACGGCCGTTTCCAGCCTACGCCTGAAAGTAATTCCTAATGTAAAGGACCGACTGTTTGTATATCGTGTCGGAACAACTGAAGACTACCGTCTTCAGTTTTACCAAGTCAAATAATACATAGATTAACATCACAATATCATTAATTAAAAATACGAATATAAACTGGGCCGGGCAAAAGGCCACTCAATGAAATCTGAGGCCTAGGCTGTGACCTGGCCTACAGAAGTTCCCAATGTCTGACGTAAGCCGTACTTAGGTTAAAATCAAGAATAATGTTATATAATATATCAGAGAGAATAAAGGTATAATTACCTATGACGTGGTTAATACCGTAAGCCCGTAGACTGAAATCTCGTGCCCTACGCAAGAACTCCTAGCCTGAGCTAATCTAGGACTCAGGTCCTAGGCTGGCTATCCTGAACCTTCTGTATTTTAATGGTTTATTTTATTCACAGGATTTTCCACTTTCAATATA